>NW_020955670.1:0-56197 GCF_003031625.1 Empidonax traillii | reverse complement strand
GCTAGTACACATTCCATTGATTTAATGGTAGTATCCAGTGCTGTTACGAGGCTGATTTTTATGGATAACATGTAAAATGCTCACCAAACACCTGAAATTGAAGCAGCTGAAGTGGTTGTAATATTGTATATACAACACTGTAATGAGTTTGTCCTTTCACTTTTACTAGCCTTTTTCCTGTGAGAAGTGAACAGCTTTGTCTCTGCTAACTTATATACTCTAAACAAAGGTCTTGTAGTGGTGCAATAAGGGAAGTTATAGCTACAATAAATTAGTTGGCATACTAGCTCTTCCCTAATGCAGAAATGAGTGCAAGAATCTGAATCTGATGTCCCTAGTGGCATGATAATATGCTGTTCCCATACATGTCAGCAATCCTCACTGTTTGATTTGGCCATTGACCTCCCTAAATCTGATCTGTTTGAACAACTATTTGATTTGTCATTGTATCGCACTGTACCAAGCAAAGAACTCACCCTTACCTTTTATTATGTTTTAATAAGGAGCTCTTGTGCTCTTGTGGGAGAAAAATCAAGTATCAACTTCCAGCCAATTATAAAACTTCAAACTTTGTTTTCAACATCATTATCATCTGTCAGGCCTTTTTGTTTAAGGTGACAGTAGGTGTATGAAAAAGGCCTTTATAACTAGTTCAACAGATATATCCATCGGTCAGAAAATTACCAAGAAGATTTAATGCAGCAATTAAGAAAACTAGGGCAATAATGTCTCATGCAATGATGCCATCACCCTTATCAGGGAATTAGGAATTATGTTATACACCAAGAAGTAAAGTCCCTGTATAGATAGATGACATTCACAGAGAAGACATCAGTATTTACTTCTAATATTTTAAAACCTCAGTAAATTCAAAGGGAAAAAAGAAAAAATCTTAGCAGACCAACTTGTTTATCAGTGTAGATCATGAAAATATTTCATTTTAGCCAATCTAAATATGAATGGCGATTTTAAAGTCAGGCAGTTTCTTAATTAAAAGTATTTAAATATCTTGTTTTCTTCTATTTTTTGCTTATCTTTTGTCTTTGATGATGCTACATTCTTTCCCAAACAAAATGGTGTTATTTTTCTGGTAAACTTTTACTGTGTGTTATTAGTAGTTGTGGTCTGTTTCTTCCACTTTCCTGTTTCACAGACTTCTGCTTTTGTAGTAAAATTGTTGTCTTTCTATGACAAGTGTTGGCCTTTTTCTGGTTTGTGATGGCTTTCAATCCTGCAGCTCAGTGTCCCTGTTCATGGTTGGAGGGTCTGTGCCCTTGGAGTGCCTCAGATGTGTTCTCTTCCATGCCATGGAGCAGAATTGTATTTTCTCTGGGGGAGACTCCAAGGAAGAGTTTAGATGGATAGTTTACCCTTCAGAATATCCTCAAATGACAGGATTGTTTCAATGTTCTGCTGCAATGCTTATCTGCCTTTTAAAAAACCACAACCCCCCTGACTTCAGTATTTCCACTAATTTTAGTAGGTTGTCAGTAAGGTCCTAGAGCAGAGCAAAGGATGGACTGTTTTTTCCTATATCCTGAAAGATGGAGGTCAGCATAACTAAGCCCTCCCCCTTGAGTATTCCCATTTTATAGATTAGTCTTAACTTAAAGAATGCAATAAAAGTATTTTCACTTTGCACTTGACATTGCAGGCTTGACCATTTTAAAATAATCTTTTTAATCTTTTTGATGCAACCATGAATGCTCTTTTAAAGCCAAAGTTTGTTGGAGGATTACGAAAGCAACAACGATTTGATCCCTTTGATCAAATAATTGAACTGTTATGCCAACTAGAATTGCAGATGTAACTCTTTTGAGTCAGGAGACATCATGTGAGAGCCCACTTGTTAAGGCAGAGGTTCATTTAACAAAACATGTATGATCTTGGGAACCAGTGCTACAGTTTCCTAAATGATTATCCTACTGATGAGGAGTCCCCAGAGATAGGTACCTGGTCTGCCCTGGGGAATACAGCAAAGCAGCATGTGTCTTACATTTTCCTTCTTTTGTAACTTGAAGCAAGTTCATAGGTAATGATACTTTTGTTAGAGTGCTTAATACAGAGATTAGTTAATGCACTGATAATATTTTAGCCATTCCTTGCTGATATATTTATCTTGATTGGTAAATTTGTTAAATGATGACTGGGCATAAGTTAGAGCAGTCACACACAAAGCAGCAAGTTTTTGATTACTTATTTGTCATATCCGAGGAGTCAGAATTAGCATTTATCCCTTTTCCCTTTATTATATCTGTAATTTTTTGTGCAGCTTTTTTTTCAACATCATTTGTGCCAGATAGCCAGTCTGTAGACCCATGAAGTTGACAAACCTGTACAACTAAATATTATTTTGCACAGTCTCTCTCATAGCCTATTTGTAAAATAAATACATTCTTCTTGCTGCTAATCATCCTATGGAGGATTAAAATTGAAGGTTTATGGTTAATTAACATTGTCAAGCTGACTATTCATAATTATGACAAATAATTTCTTTTAATAGGTTCTGAAAATATTAATGGGAAAGTAAATAATGTTGAATTTGAAATTACAAATGTTTAAGATTGGACATCAGACTCTAATTTTCATCTTTTATAATAAATAAATAAATTATATAAATAAAACTGTTACATGAGGCTACAATCAGAATTCCTTAAGTTTTTCAGTTAACATATCTACCCCAAACCACATTCCAGCAAATAGTTTCATGAGTAAGTGATGTGCCAAAACATGTCCACCTAAAACACTTGTCATATAATTTATAGCAACAATAACTATGTAGAAATAGCGATGTGTTTCTTGACAAATTGTATGAAAATTTGTGTCCAAACGAGAGAGACTACACTTCAGTGAAGATATTGTCTACTGTGAATAAACTGTGAAGAATACCAATAGTTTGCTTTTCATCAGTCCCATCATTTCAGGGGAAACCTTTCTGGATGCCCTCTTTTTTTCCTGGGTCTCTGAAAGTCCTGTAAGGGTCAATAAGAAACCCTTTCCATCTTTGTCTTCAGCTGTACCTGTTTTTCTATCTACTCTATTCCTTCTGTGAGCAAAAGATCTGATTACAGTTGGCAATAGATTTATGCTTTGGTTCCATTTTCTTCAGATCAATGATTTCAGACTCAATTACCTCTGCATGCCTTTCTGTCTCCCCCACCTGATTCTCCAGACCATTAAATTATGCCGTGAATGAATCAATTTTATTCTCCAACAAAGGAAAGACTTCTTTCAATTTGTGCAGATTAGCATGGAGGGCTTCCAGAAAAGGCTTGGAGAAAAGTTTCTTACCATGAGAATGGCAATTTGGAGGCGGTATGTTCATCGTGTGACTCAGAAGTTGGATCCTCTTTCTGAGGACCTTGCCATTTAGTGACCACAGAGCTTGAAGAAAGTGACCTTTTGCCTTGAATTTCTGAATTTGCATCGGTGTTCAGCATCCAACAGCCCTTTGGCTATACTGACTCTCAAAGGTTTTACTCTGATGGCTGCCTGAAAAGGCAGTTCCCTGTAAGAATGACTACCTGAGTTGGAGCGCTTCTGGTGGGCATAGCTTTGTGAACTGTTGATGATACAGCACTGTAAAAGATAAACAAAACCCGGCATCATGTACTGTTGCTTCAGGCAGCTGTATGGTGTGTTGGCAGTAGTAAAGTGAAAGCTCTTTGCTGTGTTTGAAGTGGTGGGATGCTCAGGCTAGTCACCTGTGGATGCTGTTTATAGCCTCTGGTTGTTAGTGAGCTATGAGAACTGTGAATTAAATTTACTCTGATTTAGATCAGGATATGAGTTTGTTTTTGTTTTTGTTTTTGTTTTTTTTTCTGAATATGTGGAAACTAAACATCAGCAGTGTAAGCGAACACATGTAACTTTTTTTATAGTGAAAAACATTAAAGCTTTGTGCAAGTTCCAGCTTTCTAGTTCCTGCCCTAATTTTCTGGAGCTCTTATCCTTTTTTTTTCCTGTTATATTGTACTTTATCATTACAACCAACAGTGATAAAATATTGATATTTGTCTAGCACCTATTAATAAAACAACACTAACAGTTTCATAAAAATACATGTTTAGATATTAAAACTAACACCATCAACTGTGCTGCTGATTTATAATTCAGAATAGCTCATGTTACATAATGTGTCACTTGGAAAAGAATATTCAAAAGTTCCCAAATCTTTAATCTGCAGACAGTCTCATTTTTAATTAGACAGGTATTGAGGTAACGTGTCCTGTGCAAAAGCCAAATCTGATACACGAGCAGGCAAAAATAGGTAAATGAAACAAAAGGAAATATGCTTTAAATGATCTTTTCTCAAAAAAAACGCCAAACCTTTCTAGGGATGTCTATCCAATTAATCGACTTTTTTGAAATTAAGAAATATTGAGTTAGAACAAGGTTCTATTTTAATTAGATAAAATAAAATATTTGCTGTCATCTATTTTTGTTATTAGCTGTAGATTTAAATTTTTTTTTAAGTTTTATTGTTGACAAAACCTCAGAACACCCAACAACTCTATATTGTGATAAAATCTTCTACAAAACCCCCTATTTATAATAAAGAAAATATTATATAATGCTACATTTTTGCTATTGCTTGTATAGATACATATATGTATGTATACATGCTTGTAATACATCTTTCTTGAGTTTTTGAGAGTTTATTCTGCTGGAGATGAATCCTTTTCAGAAGTCACTTTTAAAGAAATAGGAAAGAGTTATCATGGATGCATTAGCAAACATCTGGAAGTTGTTTGAGGATGAGTCAGTAACTGGAATAATCTCACTCCCCTTGAAATTTCATCAGTGAATCTACTCAGTCATGTTGCTCTCCTCCATTTCTACTCAACTGTGCTACAAAGTTAAAAATGTGTCATGTCTTACAAGTGTATTGCAAGCTTCCCTGCCCTGTTTTAAGTGAAAATAATCTGCAGCTATGTAGATGCAGAGGAAAAGAAAATTTATGCATGTGTGCATAAGCAATTTAGTCCTCAGGTTCTTAGGCCCTGAATTTTTTTTTTTTTTTTTTTTTTTTTTTTTTTTTTTTTTTTTTTTTTTTTTTTTTTTTTTTTTTTTTTTTTTTTTATACTTGTATAGATATGCATACCATCAGTGGGGAAAAAAAAGTATTATTAGTATTCCTTTCCCCTCTTTTCTTTCTCCTGTAAGAGGATCACCTACTATCTTTCCTATAGTATTTTTTCCCAACTTTCATATGGATTTCTTCCCAAACTGAGACAATGTGTATCAGTGCCATCTGTTGACTCCAAGTGATATTGCTCCATTGTTTTAATAGCTATGGGGACGAACATTTGATGATACAAATTTGTACTGAATGCAAAAGCAGAGATGAAATAAAATTACATGGAATGCATATATATAATTTTGAAAAGGTACAGGAGAAATTTGTGCAGTGGCAAAACAAAAGAAGTCTTTCAATAAGAGATGCTTCTTGGTGTAAGTTAAGTTTTGTGTAATTAATGTGATTTACTGATTATCTGGAGATCAAGTCCCCAGTATAATGGCACAAGAAACTAACAGCAAGTACATGTCAGGTGCCAAGGCATTTTCCTACTTTCCAAACCCACTTAAATATTTATACCTAAGTGCTCACTAAATCTGGGCTAAGATATTTTATTTCTCCTAGGATCAAGCTTACTAGAGGTAAAAGTTTCAGTTGTTAAGTTCCTTCAGAAGAAACTCACAGCCCAGTAAACAACAACCAAACTAATTCTGACTTTCCATAAAATCTCCTGAAATGTTAAGTCTGAACAGAGCTAAGGGTATCTCACTGAAATATGTACAAAGGGGAAAACTAATTCTACTTTTTAAATTACTGTATATTTTTTCTGTATTTTTAGAGCTTTTTGCACTTGTTTGTGTGGCTAGATATGAAAACATATAAAACATCATTAAAACAAAAGGAAGTTAGTATTAATCTATTTCCAGTATGTCCTTAGATGCCTTTATGGCCAACCTAGTTTGCATATTAGTATATTGTAGAGAACAAACCAAAAACAGTGGGTAAATCAGGGTATTAAGAATGGAAAGGAATGAGTCTTTACACTGAACAGTTAGAGATTTTAATGAAACTTTCAAAGAAATAAATACAACCACTTTTAAATTGTCCTCTCCCAGGCTGCATTTTGACTATGTAAACACATTGTGCAGTGTTGCTATTGGTTAAAAGGGATACAAAATTTCTAACAGGATATTGAAATAGAAAATTTATGACAAAAATAAACTCTAGCATTCCCAAGCACTGCTAAAAAAAAAAAAAAAAGAAAAAAGAGAGAGGAAAAAGGAAAACAGTGCTTTGCTTTTTTGACTAGAAAGAAATATGGAAAAAAAGTGCAGCGAAGTCTAGAAAAAGAATGTCCCGAGAAGTGGGGCTGACAATGAGCTTTTGACTGACTGCCCAGAGCTGTGATTCTGTCTTTCCTGTTGCTTGGCAACTCCATGTTATCACAAAGAAACTGACATTAAGTTGGAACAGACTGGATATGGTAATTTACGTGGGAAGATACTCTTGCAGTGGGAAAACCATTTTATTTCTAGTTTCTGTCAGCGTAAGTAGGTTTCACATGATGAACTGTAGTACATCCTCTGTTGGGTGCATTTTACCTAAAAAGGTAAAGAGTGACTCTGCCTTGGACAAAGGCTGTGCAGAAAAAAAAAACCAAAACCAACAAAAAACCCCACCTTGTTATTCATTAGACCTGCTCCTAGTGTCTGCTCAGACATTTCTTCTAATCGTAGTGACAAAAGCTTGTTTTCATATCTGTGTGGATTCAGTGCAGATTAGAGAGATGGAACTTGATCATTATCAATTACACTATTACATTCTGTAAGAACTCTTGAAATTTGCCTAAGACTTTACTGTTATCTGTATATATGAATATATACAAACATTAAAAAATCATCTTCACTTTATCTAATAGTCCTTTCTTTTGAATTGTCAGTAGTTAAGTACTCAATTTCAATTGCACTTTAATTTTGATTTGTTGAAAGAGGAGGCTGCATGTGCAACAGTTATAGAATAACTTGAAGACTGTGATAGAAACTGTCATTCAGCATTGGATTTAGCTGGTACTGTATGGCTGGGAAAAGTCTCAATTTTAATTGAGTTATATGGAAGGAATGGCAAGAGTATGTATGTAGAGCAAATATTTTTGTGAAAACTTTGAGCCGTGAGAGATAGGTAATCCATAATGATGTTTTTTTATGTCTGGATTTAGGTATAAGGTTTAATTAGAAAAAGAGAAGGCACAGATTACTTAGGATTTAATACACAGCCCTTTTTTCTTAAATGTCTGGATTACTCATACTGAACCATCACCACTGTCTCTCTGCATTTCCATCCTGCATCATTTCTAGTAATTTAGTACTGTTATGCAGTCCTACAAGTAAGGAAGCACTTCACATGTCTTCAGGACTCCTTGTTCTGGCTTTGGTCAGCAAAACACTTCCGGGCTCCAGGCTTCTCTCTGTTGCAGAGCTAACTTGAAATACAACTCAGCTTTTGCCCTTGGCTCAAATCCCAACCATACACAAAAACTTCTGACTTGAGTATGTTGATGCTGTTCAGCTGAAGGGATTGGCCTGGACTGTCAGGCACAGGCAGCAGCTTCAATTAGCATAGCTAATACAGCTACCCGCTCCTGCTTCACGGACTTGCCTTCATTGCCAAAAAAGGTGTGTTTTTACTGTGGGATAATTAGTCTGATTTAACTATCCTTATTTAAAATCAAGCCCTCCATGTCTTTTCTTACAGTGAAGACATTGTTCCCTATTGACTCAGAGTGTCCCCTTTTGCTGAGATTAGATTAATTGAAGAGGAATTAATTCTGCAACGAAAAGAGCCCACAATGTCCTAGACATCAAATAGACCCGGAGACTGCAAGTCCTTCTCTGTACTTGAGTCACGGTGGAGAGGTAGCTTCCTTGCTCGCTTTTTATTTGGCCAGATACAGAATGTATCAGCTCATATCCTATCTACAAAACTAATGAGATTGTCTCCTTTTAAATTTACCACATCACCTCCAATAAATCCAAAAATGCTCTGGGCTGTTACCTGACTTGGATGGGAATAATTATTGTACTGACTCAAGCAGCAAACCTGGCTTAATTAAAATACAGTGTATTTCCCAATAAGGTAGTGACCAATTTTATTCTGAGCGCAACCTAAACCAACTTTACAACAGAATGCAACAGATGAACTTTTCTTTACCTTGAAGCTTTGAATACTTTAAAACTGAATTCCTCTGCTAAATTACGGAGAGCTGATTTCCCACACCCCCTTACCACTAAGCAGTTAGTGACTAACTCTGCCCACTGTAACTGTTGTTTTCCAAGCTAACTGCTGACAAATACCATCTGTTTCTTAAGCCCTGGCATTAGAGTAACACAGAGCTTGCAGGCAGTCTTCCACACCTTGTGTTCATCGCATTTGCTCATGCCTGCTGTAGAGTGTTTTCTATGCCAAGTAGCAGCAACCTCTGGCTTGTAGGCCATGCTAGGCTAAGGGCAGCAAAACTGTAGCACCTCCTCTGTGTGGCAAAAAAATACCTCTACACTGTCTATCACCTGGGGTTGGGTTTGGTTTTTATTTTAGTGTTCTTCAGAGAGTTTGGTCACTATGACTTTTATTGAGAAAAAACATACAAACTGCTTCCTGTAGCATCTGTATTTTCTGTATGCGGTGCTCCTCACCGGTGGGGAAAAATTGCTGATTTTTTTTTTTTTTTTTTTAAATTCTTGAGTTCTAATGAACAAAGGAAAAAGAAGTGTACAAATGTGAGACAGGCAAGAAGTAGTTAGGAGTAAATAGCCAGTACCTTTCAGGAGTACACTGACCACAGGAGGAATCAAAGCTCTGGGGAGAGATGCTGTGGGCACAAACTAAGGCAAGAGATCCCTCCCACTGTGGCCATGGAGAGCTCTCCGAGAGGAATGCTGGGAGCTAAGAGGAGTTCCCAGGACTGGGGAAATTCCCATCTTGCCCACCATGCCCACTAGCACCAGGAATTAATTTCATCAAATCATAGTCTCAGAGAGTGTCTAAAGGAACATGGGAGTAAGAAGAGTTTAAACATCTCTGTTCCCAGTGCTACCCAAGTGTCCCATATAAGACTAGATGACTCGGTGGGGGAGATATATAGTTTTTTTATTTCATATCTGTCATATCTTTTATTTTTATTTCATATCTGTCTCAGGTTTGTGATGACTGTAGGACTGAAAAAATAATAAAAATTAAACCAGATGCAGAAGCACTGATAATAATGTTATGCAGTTAACTCTCTCGTTTCTATAGTTACAACTGCTTGTTGATTTACAAGGTTGGTACAGAAAAGAACTGGAAAGCAAATTAAAATAAGAAATAATAAGAGTAACTCAACCTTGTTTTTGTTTGTGGTAGTGTTATCATCTCTGAAAATACAGTTTTCCTGCACCAAGGTGCAGGATACAGAAGAACCACAGAACCACAGAAGCTGTAGGTGAATAAAAAGACATCTTAAGCCAAGGTACAAAAGTTATTTTTTGTACCTAGAATTCAAAATTAATTTACAGGCTGGAGAGCCAAGAGGTGTTCGATTAGGAAGGCAGTAGATTTGAATTTTAGATACCAAAATACCAGTAAATCTAAAGACGACAAAGTATTCAACTCTTCTAAATGTAGAAAAAACCAACACCCCACAAACAAAAATATCAGCACAAACCTTTGCCCTCTCCAAGAACATTGAGCATGACTCATGATTTTGTGAATTTTGATGGGTGGTGGTACAAAATCTGTTCTATCCACTACTGACAGATGGTAGGCTTCTTGGTTTTAAAATATGAAAACAGCTTGATCTCATGTACCTTGGTTTAAAAATAAAGCTCTTTTTATAGCATGTCTCAATTCTGACAACCATACTGAGCTGTAACTATTCAATTCCATGTATAAGCACATTTTGAAAGCCTAAACCAGACTCTTATTTTAGAGGTAGGCTGATCCTCTGAGTTTGCGAAGTCCTCAGGAAAAGGAATCACAGCTGAACATAATGGCTCTTTGTATTTAACTCCAAAGTATGAGTTGTTTGTGGGTTCAGCTTTGAATTTAAAAATCCATTTCCTTGTTTGGTAACTTTCTTAAATTTATTTAAAAAAAATGCGGGAATACTAAATTATCCATCTTTTTGTAATGGTAATCCTAGAATAAATCTGCAGGAGTGAAATGCAATTGCATCTGTAAGTAACATGATTTCTTCTTAATGTTGCAGAGCACAGATAACTCAAATATATCTATAATTGCTCAAAACAAAAAGTGCTTTGACAATGATATTGTTTGCTCGAAGAATGTTTTCATCACTGTTGGAGACACTGAGATTTATTTTAGTGAACCTTCTGAGAAGCAGGTTAGTTAATTTCTTTCCTTTTTGGGTTGCCCTTTAAGATAAGCATTGCAAATTTACAACTCTAAAGCAGCGTGTTTTTGGAAAGCGTCTCTCAGTCTGAGTTAATATAGTACATCTGCCTAGGCCCGAATAAAGGAGCAGGTCCCAGGACACATCTTTTTTTTTTCATTGCTTTTTTCAAGTTCTATCTGCCCTACAAAGAAGACTGCTCAAAAGTCTCAAGGAGTTGAAACGTATTGGTGTTTATGGGTTTCTTTCCATTTGGTTTTGAAAGGGAAACCAAAGTACAAAATTGAAGCAAACTTGAATAGTTGAAAAACAAAATATCAAAATATTAAACAACATTTCCAGTAATATTATTGATTCAGCTGTATGCTAAAGATCAAATATTCTTCAATATACACTTTGTAGATAACTGACTGTATACCTTGGTAGAATTACTTTATTAGATCTTAATAAATATTCATTTCTGTCAGAAGACCTTAGGGGGACAGGAAAACAAATCTAAATATCAGCTTTGGAAGGCTGGATATTATACTGTGATACACTTTCCAGAGCAGGACATTACAATTCTGTGGGATAAGAAGACTATGATGCATGTTAAAGTTGGACCTCAATGGAAGGTGAGCCAAAATAAAAACCTTTTGTGTATCTTCTCTATATCACTAATGTGATCTCTTATTGAATAACTGTGATTGTCTTTGCTTCAAGACTAACTTTCCCAGTGATACAGCTTTTTATCATGGTGTTCAGCTGCTAGCATTTCCCAAGTAAGAAGAGATGGAAAACATGACTCCTGAAGAGGAACAGTGGTTCCTGCATGCACATTTACTCTGTTGCTCCACGCATTGCAACCTTGGAGATATGCAGTGATTCAGCTCTGACTCAGATACTTTGGGGGCTGGAGGAATAGTTAGTTTTGAGTTACCCAGTTCACTGCATGTTTTCTCAATTCTGTATCTAGTGAGGTGGAAGACAGCAGGTTTATAGCACAGATTGGGTTAGACTGATGATAGAACTGCACCCTGAGATGTAATAGAGGCTTCTGAGATGAAGAGATGTAGTCACATCTTGGGTTTAATTTAAGAAGACAAGATACAGGAAACTGTGTTGACAAAAACTAACATTGGAACCTAATGGGTATATTGAGACAGGGTTCAGCCATGATTCAGGGAAGAATACAAAGCTCATTCTCTTGCCAGTTACTCTTCTCTTTTCCATTCCTACAGCATCATCTACCTTGGTGTCTCTGTAACTCAGTCTTTGGGTTGTGGCAGAGGAACCTTATCTGTGCATCTCAGAATTACATTTCTGCTTTGTTTCAAACATGAACACATGTATCAACATGGGGGTCTTTCAGCAAAAGAAAAGAAAGCACGCTATGCTAGAATACAGTATCAGATTTTTTGAAGTGTAAGTCAAAGCTATAATGACCATCCAATGTGGTATTAAAGCAAAATTATTATAGGCTTTTGTTAAAATAGCCACAAAATACTTCACTTACAAGCTTATTTATCATCAATAAATACACAGAGTGAAAAGAAAAAATCTTCTGTTTTTGAGTAAGCTAGCAGGGAGCTGAGTTCTACAGGTTGCATGCAGGAACACAAATATTTCCAGCTCTTTCTGTTTCCAATGACTGTTTCTTCCAGAAGCTGCAGTTCAGTCAGATAATATCTGCAACAGACCTTAAGAAAAAAGAATTTATTAGCATGAGCCACAGTACATTAAAAATCCAACTCTACTTTTTGCTGTTGTGCAGAAATTTCTACTTTTCCTATATATTTATATATGCATGCATGTATATATGCTTTTTCCATCATCAGCTCTTGCCCAAAACCAGAAAGCTGCAGTTGTCTCTTTTATAACTGTTATTACAAATATTCTTGCTGTTGTGAGCTAAAATTAGAAGCAGCAAGTTTTAATGACAACAACTAGTCAGGCTTCACAATCATGAGGTAATTCACCTGAACTTTTGACTTTTGCACTGGCTGCACTAATAAGCAGTCAGAAAAAATATTACTATATTCCAGCCCATTTTCATAGGCAGACAGTAAGAACAGGTTCTATTAATAAGATATTTGCAATATGGTACTGTAAGCATAGCAGAGTGTCAGATATTTTCAAAGTATAAGTCAGAGTTGCATGCAGCTTTTTCAGTAAAAAACATAATGTGCATAATTTGTGCCGATTATTAACTGTCAGTTTATGTGAAGAAAAAAAAAATCTTCTTCTCTTCCAGGGTAAACTGGCAGGTTTGTGTGGAAATTTTGACAAATACACTTCAAATGATCTGACTACATCAAACAACATGGAAGTGAGAAATGCTCAGGTGTTTGGAGACAGCTGGGTATTAGGACAGGTAAGTCTCATGTCCAGTAAAAAATTAGAGAAAAAAAAAGATAATTTTAATTTATAAATGAGCACAATATGAGCAGATGATGCACAGATATTTTCTTAACTTATGGTCACTGCATAAGAGGACATTTTAATTTTTATGTATGTAGATGTGAAATGTGTTAATGTCTTATGTCATAGCAAACACATACTAAATTTAAATGAAACCAAAAAATCTCTTTAGGCAAGAAAATGTTCTCCCTTATGTAAGACAATTATTACAGTTGTCTGGATTTCAGTTTTCTATGAAGTTAGGTACATTGCTTCTGTTATTTTTTATTCATCCCAATTTTAGAAACAAATGTACTGGTGTTAGAGGCATCAGGATACTGAAAGTAAATTGAATCTGAATGCTGGGAAAAAAGGTCTTGTTATATTTCTCTGTTCATTTGTTTTTCTTTTTGAAGAGAGACTTTAAGTGAGGGAGTTGTATCTCAGCCATTTTTGAGTTATCATGATGATCTTTGACTCTATTTTTTTTTTTATGGCTTGCTGCCTTCCTACTGCTGCTTCTTTATTTGAACTTACAGGGCTAAAGCCATCCGTAGTGTGACTCCATTTAAAGTCAGTGCAAAACCACCCAGGATGGATTTGGACCATGTATTTGTTTATGATGTTACAGTTGGTTGCTCTGGTAATGATTATAATGTGTCACAAAGAAAACATTTTGTCTTTATGCACTGAGCAGACAGCAGGAACATTTTAGTACTTCAAAACAAAACACAAAGATTCTTTTTTTGTGCAAACGCTTTCAATTATAACAACAAATCAGGGAAAGAGGACGATAAAGAAGACAGTATTTAAGCTTCTTTGTTTTCTGATTATGTAAGTATTGATACTATGGTGTACCTGAATCTATGATAAACACACCTAACCATAAAATATTTGTGGTGCTTTTGCTTATTTTCAAGTGCAAGAGCCCAAATGAAACACTAAGACCATGTGATGTACATCAGAGCAAGTTCCCTTACGCCAAAAAGGAATGCTCAGTTTTATACAGTGATGTTTTTGCACCTTGTCGCAATGTGGTAAGTTTATTAAATATCCAAGGTGTCCTGTCATGAAAATAATAAAATTACGGTAATTAATTTCTTCTTGCCTTTCACCTCAGTCTGAACGTTGGGGAGGATACAGAGTAAAGTCCTGCAAGTATCTCTTTGTGGGTGGGCTATGTTTGTGCAGAGCTCCTCATTCCTTTCAAGACTGGAGCCTAAACATAATGGCGATAACTGGAAGTTGTGAGTTATTAGATTGAATGATCAAAGTTGTGTTCTCTTTAGGTTTTATTCATACCTTTTATTTATATAGGTAGCTAAATTTTTAAGGCTTTTTTATATATTGAAGGATTCTAAAGTTAAGTATGTAAAATTAAACGTGTAATGTACCTACAACTTATCTCAGGTGGTTTTATTTTGTTAATTGTCCTGTTCAATATAGAAAGAAGTATGAGAAAGCAAGATTTCAGCTTCAGAGCTATTGATATTTTTAATTAGTGGACAGCTTATCATCTGCTTTTTATCAAAACTCTGAGGCTTGGTGTCCTTGTTTTCCTGACACCTGGCTGAGCCTGGAACTTGAGTTACAAGAATGTCCTTAGGTCAGTCTAGACAAGATGGGGACAACAACAGCTTTTGTGGTAATCTTTTATTCCATTTTAATCTACCTTTTATCAATGCAAGACATGCTTTATACTTTCCCTATTTCTGATTTTAGCTTCCCAAAGGTATTTAGATACTTCTTTACATCTGGGCAAACAAGAACCACAATGACATTTTGTCTCAGTCTCTTATTTTCTTTATGACTATTAATACTAAATACTTAATATTAGATGTTGCAGCTGAACCTCCTGACTTTCAGGACTGAAGTTTGATATCAACATGGTTAGGAATTTGCCTGTCTAGGAGGTTGCAGTAGCTTAACCCAAGAGATTTATTAATGTTGACTTAAGTTACTATGTAAAGAATTTTTTGAGCATGTGCCTGAGAACATAGTGATGAGTGTATTTTAGAAGTGACAAGTAATAAATAAAAATGGAACTTTTGAGAGTTTTAAAGAAGCTGTATTATCATAACTCATAAAGATGTTTTCTCTTGAACATTCATTTTCTATATATTATCTGTGTTGTGATTAAAATTTGAAAACATTATGCATAATGTTTTTTGCAATTTAGCATAATTATGTTACGAAAATGTCTGTCAGGTGCACAACATGCCATTTTATTGATAGTCAAATATTTTCATACGTACGTATCTATCTTATATGGGACAAGCTGTAAAGCAAACAACTTTCATGTGCTTTTAAAACCTATTTATTAGCATGTAAAAATACAGATCTTGCAAATGTAATGTACAATGACCTCCTATCAAGGGCATCTGCAGCAGACTGCTAGCTACACTGGTGAGGAACTGAGTGCCAAGGAAAAAGGCCAAGCAGAGACTGACATTGGGGGCATGGAAAGGACAGAAAACAAAGATGTGGGTTTCAGACGTGCTTGGAGCAGCACTATTACTGTTGCTCCTGCTATGCGGGTATTGAAGCGGGAGGATCCTGCTGTGCATGGAGGCAAGCTCCTGCCTGTGGGACACGTGGCTTCAGGCTTCAACCCAGTTTTCAGAGAGGCAAAAATCTTGCATTTCTGGCTGACAGCAACTGATGGATTGCAGTTGCCCAGATAAGCACTGAATTCAGCACGGTCTAAGGAGCCTCAACACTTGCAGAAGAAAAGATCTTCCTCGTAATAGCTCCTGAGCTCAGCAGGAGCTTTGACCTATGGCTCCCAGTTTGTCACAACAGCAGGATATTGCTGACCCATGGAGAGGTGCTGTCCTACAGGTACGAGAATAGGTTGAGGTCCTTGGAGCCAATCTTCTGTTTAGTGATTCCTGCAAAGCTACTACAGTTGTTTTCAGTGGAGCTAATGCTCGTATGTGTTCCCCATGTCCTCAGTGGCATCCCTGTTTTCAAGATAAGAAAAAGAATGAAAGCAAAATGGCATCACTCTCCGCTGAAGGCAGAAAGTCAATCTTGATCCTGTCCCTGACAGCTTCTAGCAGCTGCCAGCTGAGAAGCTGCCTCCATGTTAGATAAGTGCTGCTTTGTTGCTGTGGTGGTATTTCTGTAATCTGACGTGTGCCATTTGAGTGCTTTACAGCTGAGCTAGACCAGAGACTAAACTGAAAAAAAGCATTGCTTTAAACATTCCACGTGTTGAGTAAGAACACTGTTTTGGAAACGTTGCTCAACATTACAAAAAGGATGATTTAAACTCAAGAAATAGTGTGTCATGTAAAACCATGAAAAAATAATGTGATAGTGTTTTAGAATAAGGATATGGATTTTTGATCTGATGAAGTTTTGAGGGCAAATTATATTAAAATCTTGATAAGCGCAGAAGTATTTTTTTTGAAAAATGTCACCAGTGGGCTTAAGCTTTCTTTCCCTTGGCAAAACCTCTTCTACAAATTATTACTTTAATTACTTGGTAATCAGAGCCGTAGCTGTGACTTTGCTGTTTTTCATGCAAAACTGACAGGATGACTATAGATGGCAGTATTTGCCTTATAAAAAAAAAGCAGAACTTCCAGCTTCAATATACTGCCCAAAATTGATGAACAGCAAGTATGTGGACAGGCATTGTTTGTTGGTAGTCACTGATTGAAATTTTCTTTTGACATGTAACTGTACTTTTTGTGTAGGGATATGCCCAAACTTTGGAAAATACCTTAGGTTTTTTTTTTAATTCTTTCAGTCAATCCAGAAGTGTAACTCCTGCTGACAATGCTGCAACACAGATTTGAACAGCTCATACATTTAAGTAACCTCTTTTTTCCTTCCTTTTTTTTTTCCCCCCTACAGATTGATGTGACTTCTTTTATCAAAAATTGTCACACGGATACGTGCAACTGCAATCTTGGTGGGGACTGCGAGTGTTTGTGTACCAGTATTGCAGCTTATGCCCACAAGTGCTGCCAGCAGGGAGCAGCGATTCACTGGCGATCTCCTTTGCTCTGTGGTGTGTATCTGGGCTGGCCATGCACCAGAGCTCATCTCTGAGGCCTTTGGCCTTTTTGCTGCACAGTTATACAAATATGACAGAAGAAGTTGGATAATAAACGTACTTCACAATTTTCAAGCTGTCTGTGTGTTGGCTGTGCTAGCCTTTTACACCCAAATCTGCTCTCTTACCGAAGAGAGGTGACTGTGCTCAGGGTGTGCTAGTGCAGAGACTGTTGGAAAGGCACCTGTGTGGCAGATCTGGGGTACATCCAGTGCTCTGTGTAGGGCTGTAAAGAGATCCAGTCCATTCTTCTTTTCATTGACATCAAGAAGGGTTCTTGGCTGTGGGGTATTTCATGCTTCAGGTCTGCTGTCCTTGCACATCTACTTAAATACAGCTATATGTCATTGAACAAAAGCCTAAGGAAATAAAATCCCTGGCTGAAATATCTTGTGGAAGATGAAACTTCTGCTGTTGAAAATGAACTTTACACTTTTTAGGATGCAAATATGCATGGCTTCTCTTGCTACTTTGTAATAATAATGTACTTGTTTTTCTTTTAGCTTATGACTGTGAATATTACAATCAAGGTACGTAGTATTTGATATTCCTGTTTTAAAAACTCAGTTTAATTAATTTATGGGCTTTCTCTTGGACTTGATGTGTGTAGTTTTAACATTGCTTCTATTTTTAATGAGTAAAGGTCAGTGGCCCAACTGTGCTGAATGATTTTAGTAATCCCTAATACCTCAATTAGAACCTCATAATGTTCAAAGTGTGGGTGGATTAATCCACCATGTAGCATATTGCTGAAGTCAGGGAAAAGCTCTAGGATAATGTTAGCTTGTGCTTGTACTGTACATTTCAGAACTGGGACCTGCTATACTTTGAAATTGATATGTTATGGGATTTATGCTTGAGTCTTACAAGTAGTGTACTGTAAAAAGAACAGTACTTTAGAATGAGAGTGGTATTGATTTAATTAAATGAACTCCCCTGTCATCCCCTCTAATATTTGGATACTGTGCACATGTTTTGTAGGGTATAAGATGTTGAAAGGAAAGGGAAACTTGACTAAATGCAATGATATGAATGTGACTTTTAATATATCTTTTTTTGCAACTTACATCCTATAATGAGCATCATATAGAGATGATTCTTTTCTCCTCCTGTCTGGCCCAGTAGAATAGCAGCACGTAGATCTTGCTAGGTATTACTGAATTTCCATAGTTACTTTGTAGCAGGGAATTTTACCTTACTCAAAAATGTTTGAGGACATGATTTAATGGTGAACATCGTGGTAGGTGTAGGTTGACAACTGGACTTGATGATAGTAAAGGTATTTTCCAACCTTAACAATTCTACAATTCTATGAAGAAGTAGAAAGGAGTACTGGTTTTGTCTTGGATAGAGCTGACTTTCTTTGTATAGTTAATATGATGATATATTTTGTGTTTGTGATGAAAATGATGTTTTAGTTACTGCTTGCACAGCATGAAGGCTTTTCCTGCTTCTCGTTCTGATCTACCAGTGTGCAGGCTGGGGGTACACAAGAAGTTGGAGGTGACACAGTTGAGACAGCTGACCCCAGCTGATGAAAGGGATTTGCAGAACATATGATGTTGTGCTCAGCAATAAAAACTGGGAGGAAGGTTTTCTGGGTGTGGTGGTGCCCACCCAGCTGCTCTATCATTCTCCTTCCCAGCTTGACAAGGGGGAGAGTAAGGTGGAAGAACAACTTGTGGGTTGGGAGAAGGCAGTTTATTTAAAGCAAAAGCGCAAGCTTTTGCACACAAAAGCAAAGCAAAGATGGCAGGGTTCATTCTCTACTTCCCATGAGCAGTGATGGTCGGCCACTCCAAAGAAGCAGGGCTTTGGCACATGTGATGGTTCCTTGGCAGGCAGCCATTGGAGACAGTGAATTCCCCCCTTCCTGCTCCTGGCCTTTTATATCTGAGCTGACATCATATGGTCTGGAATATCCCTTTGGTCAGTTTGGGCCTACTTGCGTCCCCTCCCAGGATCTTGGCCTCGACTGAGGAAGGAACGTTACAGTGTTGGTGCTGTGCTCATCAGTAGCCAAAACACTGCTGTGTTATCAACACCCTTCTGGCTACCAATGCAAAGCACAGCACTGTGAGGGCTCCTGTGGGGAAATGAACTCCAGTTCAACCAGACCCAATACACGGGGGCTTGTGTTGCTTAGGGCCCAGCTAGGCATTGGTTGGCTGGTGGTGAGGAATTAGGTTTTTATGCATCACTTTTCTTGCAATTGTTTTCCTTTGTTTCTTTCCTTCATTAAAAGCAAAACCCAAACCAAATTAAACTGTCTTTATCTTCACCCATGAGTTTTTTTCAGTTCTTCCCCCCTGGTTCTCTTTAGGGATATGGAGTTAGTGAGCAGCTGTGTGGTGCTTAGCTGCCTACCAAGCTTAAAGTTAAGGACAGTATTATGCATGTTTCCACTATCAAGTGAAACCAAGCAGAAAATTAAGGCTTAAGTTTTGTATGTTATGCAATGAGGATTTTTCTTTTTCTATTGATTTTTCTTCCCTTAGGTCTTGGTGAAGGACCCTATATTTTGGCAAGTTTTGGAGCAAATGACACAATTATAGGTGCTAATGTATCCAGTAAAAGGATATTTCCTCTGCCTAGAACCGGAGCATACGGAAATGTAATTTTCAGTTTCATGATAACTCCAGGTCTTTTCAAAGATAAAGATCTATGTAAGTGTTCTCAGCAGTTTTGCTAATGGCAATATATATATCAAACTATATGAGTGATTTTTTGCAGCATCTTCTAAAATCCCAAAGTAGTCTAGATATTTTTAGTTACTGGAATAAGTGAGGATGAAGAGGTCAACTTCAAAACTGAGGAGGAATTTAATTTTTATTTTTTTTTTTAATAGCAGAAAATCTCACTGCCAGATTTAAAGCTGACTTCTCAAAGATTGTTCTAGAAATATTAAAAAACCACAAGTGA
Source organism: Empidonax traillii (assembly GCF_003031625.1). Classification (NCBI taxonomy): domain Eukaryota; kingdom Metazoa; phylum Chordata; class Aves; order Passeriformes; family Tyrannidae; genus Empidonax; species Empidonax traillii. The sequence goes on along the minus strand of NW_020955670.1, from coordinate 36,427 downwards.
ATAAAATACCTTTATGAAAAAAATTTAGTTTGTATAACTGGAAAACTGGAAAATTTTGCACATGTATCTAGCAATTATCAACACTGAAGGTCCATGCAGGATATTTTTGTCTCCAGTAAAATCAATTCTACTTTATCTTTTCTTCTTACTTGTTACTTTCACTGGACAAGAAAATGTGCAGCTTAGAATGATCAGTCTGGTTTCTGCATTGTTAGTAAGCAGCATTTCCATACAGGGTAGAAGATAGTTTCTTAGGTGAACAGCTATTCCTAAGCTCTATTTTTCACTTATCAAAGGCTTACATAGACTATACAACAACAACAAAAAATTTTAAATATTTTTTCTTCTGTATATATTTTCCCTTCTTCACATATATTCCATTTGTGTCAATTAAGTCAATACAGATTTTGTTATTGCTTTATCGCATAATTTAATTTGTTAAAAAAAAAATTCCCAAACCCTCAAATTAGAGAAGGTCTGTCTTCACAGGAAAGTGAAAGAAGCTTAAAAATATCTGATTTTTTTTCAGTGGGAAAATAAGGTTTTTAGATGTTATTTCGAAATGAAAAATATATGGAACAAAAGAATTAATTCAGTCTTGTCAATTCTCCAACTTAAATATTTTTTTGTGAAAAGCAGGTGTTTAAAAGGAGCCACTTAAAAGCCAATATGTAGAATTTAATCTCAATTGTAAGCTGTCTTCTGTGAAAATCTTACTATAATTATTATTTCTTTTCTTCTTTGGAAGCTCTCTCTCTTGTTTCCCTGGAATCTGCTGAAAGACCAAACTACTTTCTGTACGTACATGACAATGAAATCATCGGGTTGGAACAGTGGCAGGCGAGTGCCTCCTTTCAGAGACGAGCCACCTTCTTCCACCACCATGGTCTCTGGAGTCCAGGGCTCAGTGCCTTTGAACTACACAGTAAAAAAGGCTTTTTCATCATTCTCACCTCATCCAGTGTTAAAGTGGCAAAGTACAATGATTCAGAAGAATTCAAACATTTCAGTAGCTTTAGCATTGAAGGTAAATTTTACATAATCCCCAGGGATAAGTATTCATTTTCTGCTTGCCTTCAGAGCATTTGTCTTTCATCAGCAATAGTAACAAATTTTGTTAACCTATTTTCAATTACTTTCTTTCTTAGTCTTCCATTACATCTCAAAATGCTATTATTTGGTAATTTTTGCAGTATCTGGTCACTTTATCTTTGAACTACATTTTCATTTGTTTACACTTTCAAAACAAAATTTATATGTCACAAAATGATGCATGTTAATATGTCATTAGTGAGGTTAAGGTATTTATTTTTTTAAACAAATTGAGTAATTGTATTGTTTCTGCAACCAACAGTATCTTCACTATGTTCAACTGATTTTTAAGGTTTTTAAACAGAATGTATTGTATAAGTGAGTAGCTGTTTTTATTGCTGAAGTTTGAAGTTTCTTCTAGTTTGAATGAACTTAAAATACTTGAAATTGAGCAAAATCTCACCTGTTTGAAAGTTCTGAAGAATTTGTCTATTTGGTTTCCATGTTTTCGTTTATCTGAAAATCCCAATGTATAGATAAGGCTGTAAATTTGTGGTTGATTGACTATACAATCAATAAATAATACCCTTCTTTCTCAGAACTTAGTGCTTCTGTGCCTTATAGAAGGATCTGTGAATGGCGATATGAATCTTGTGCTAATCCTTGTTTTAAGACATGTAGCGATCCTGAAGGAATAGCATGTAAATTCCTTCCTCCGTAAGTAAAATGAAGCTCACATTGCTGCTGTATTGTTTTTGTAATGTGCTTCCTGAATATTACCTCATTTGCAATATCCATTCATTTTTACTCATTTTCTGTTTCACTCTTGTGAGAAACTCTCACAAGTCATATAAAAATATTTGTAATAAGCCTCTTGTTTCCCACAGTATATAGTCCTGTTTATATGCGATATTTCAACACAAGAAGGTTTGTATTTAGCCCAGAGGATTAGCTTCTGGTAGTGGTTAAGTAGAAAGCTATAAAAATTAAATGAAGGCTATTTCCTTCAATGGATTTATATTCACATCCTAAACCAGCATCCCATGATGATAAAATGACTACATCTTTCCGGTGTTTATATGACAGAGACTAAAAACTGGAGGTAAAGTAAGAGAGTAATGCGCCCTCTCCTGTAAGAGGAGGGAACTTGTATAAAAGAAAAAATGCCTAAAAACTGAAGGCACAATGTGTTGGAAAAGAAAGGATATTTTGAATATCAAACTACCTCCCTAGGCATATGCAGTTTATGATTTGGAATATTACAAATATTGCTAATTTTCTGTGTTTGTATTCTTAGCGTTTTCCATAGGGACACATTGGTTGTTAATGCCATGATTTTCTTATTAAGAAGTCACCCCAAAATAAAAAAGTATGGGATTATATGGACTTGTCTGCACTCTCTTATGCTGAAAGTACACAACAAAAGACTTTCTATAGAGTTGGTCTAAACATTTTTATGTTTCAAATGAACATTCATTATCTTTGGAAAACCTTTCTGCTTAGGGATCTAAACTTCCACCTGGTTGTGGAAGCAGAATGGTCCAAAGCTATCGTGTTCATCAGCCTATGCAAAAGAATTGACTATTAGCAATTTAGAAACAGAATTATGCTGTTCAATAACTTTTTGACCTTAAAATGCCTCAAAATTCTGTGTTTGCCATTACATTAGACAGTTCTCAGAGCTCTGATAGGAGAGACATTATTATTTTTTTTTTCCAAAGAAAATTAGTTTAATATTATTTTATGCTTCCCTTGTGGCTTCAGAATTGACTATAAAATATTTTACAGGGTTGAAGGATGCATGCCATACTGTCCCAAAAACATGATCCTCGATGAGGTCACACATAGATGTGTTTATCCAGAAGACTGTAAGTATATTTTATTATACTGATCTAAACTTATATTTTACTCTACAGATCCCAGGAAAGGCTTAATCAAATGTCCATTTTTTAAAAACTTATATTTTACTCTACAGATCCCAGGAAAGGCTTAATCAAATGTCCATTTTTTAAAAACTAAGTCCTTTATTGGAACATCTTTCTGTTGAAAGTTGTCTCTCTGGGACATAGACTCCATTCCCAGTCCATTCCCCAAATACATCTTCTACATTCAAGCAAGCCATATTAAAAATTGCATTATTTAATTTCTCTGTGGGTTAAATATAACCTTTAGTCATGATGTTATACTCATGACAACTATATTTGAGTATATAATACTTGTATATTATACAAATATAAGAGAAAGATCCCAAATGAAAGAAATACTGCTGTGGCAAAAAGTTCATTCTTTTCAGATGGCAGGACACCAGTAACAAATTGAAAACATCTATTTCATAAGTTCTGGTGTGTAAAGATACCACATTGCTTGCTTATCTTGGAGAATACAGTATTCTTTAATATTAAAATTAAATTTTAGTACTCTGTCTTGTTTTATTTTACAAACTTTGAATTAAATATATTGTGCTTGATATTTGCTAGCACAAAGTTTATCTTTATTTGAAATATTTTACTATTTTGGATTTACTGAATTTTCTATGGTATTCTCTTGTTGCTTCAAAATTGCTCTGCAAAATCAAGATTTTCACTAATAATAAAAAATTAATTACTTCATTTGCAAAGAAAATTTGAAAGTTGAGTCAGCTGAGTCCTCAAAATCATCGGGCAACGTGGAACCATTGGCAAGCCCTGATCTGCTAATATTTAAATGGGACTTGAGTAGAGATAGATGTTACTGTTTTGCTTTACTAATAATTCATAAAAGACAGTGAAATGTGCACTTTTCCTTTTAGGTATACCTGTGACACCTACAGGATCAGAAACTGGAATGAAACCTTCATTGTTAATCTCTCACGTGGATGCTACCTTGGAGAGATTTCCTCAGAAACCTCCTTCATTTGCTACTTTGGGGAATGAACCAACTCATATTGATGTGACAGACAAAATAACCATGGAGGCAAACACAACTTTAAGGGGAATGAATATGTCAGCACAGTCCATTACAGACTTTTACTCACTGGAAGCATCTAATGCAGCCACCTATTCAACATTTTCATTACCAAGTACAGTGAACGCTTCTAATGTACTTCACAGCACAGCCAGCCCTACTGTCCTTTCCAAACTCATCTCTTCAACATATTTTCCAACTCTTCTTCAAGCATCAGCAGTCACATCACATACTGTCAGTTCTAATACATCTTTAATTTTACCTGTTACAACAACAACTTCAACAGCCCTGCTCAGTGCAAGTCCTATTCCAACACATTTTGCGTTATTAACACCCACCTCCCTAGCAGTAGTTCCATTTTCACTTGAAACATCAGCCTCTCAGTTAGGAACAGTTTCCCCTACCTCAGCATTAACAACTTTACCTTTCAACCCGTCTTTTGTCACTTCTGAGCTGACTGCAGGTATGGGAAAGAGTAGGAGTCCTTCATTAAGTAATTTTAAGGGAGCGGAAATATCCTCTGAAGTGTCTTTGTCTGCTTTGCTGGCTGGCAGAGTAACTTTCATAAGACCTGTATTTCTTCTAGGTCCATGGTTGACATTAAGCACATCCACTTCTCCTGTCTCTGCTTTGTCTGTTAGAACAAGGTTGGCATAGATCAAACTGCAGTTTACCCAACATGGTTTTCTGCACTGACTTCAACTGCTCCACAAATGCAGCAGACGTAAAGACGCACATTCCCTCGATTGGCAGTCAATGACAACATTTTTTACAACAGGCTTAGTTTTATATTCTTTTTCTCTGTCTACGTGTACATAAGTTATCTTTCATTGGTTATAGGGTCGTGTCCATGCGTCCAGGCTTATCCTTTGATAGGTGGACATCATCCTTTCACACGCTGGCATATCTCACAACACCTGTTATTTACAGTTTTTCTTCCTCCTTTTCTGCTTACTCGTTGTGGGTGTTTATATTCCTTCACAACTTCATAACTCCATTTCTAAGCCTAAGCAGCCTGCAGTTAGGCCATCTCCCATACTCAAATTCCTATGATTACTAGATTTGCTCGCTCTGAGACAAGTTTTTCTCAATCGATCACATTTTCATATTTCAAAACAGCGAAGTCCTTGTCTAAAACTTCTCTGATATCATTAAATGCAAATTCTGCAGCTAGTTTTTCTCCAAAGCCATTTTTATCTTCAGTGCAAATTTCGATAACTGTTCCCAAGCAGACATCTCCATTAAAAAAAGGCAGCATTTATGCTGCTGTGCCACTAATGAATGTATCTTCACCTCAAGTTGCTTCTCAAATCCCTATAAAAACTTCTCCAGCTCCTTCTGTAACATGCACAATATCTATACCAGTGCATTTCTTGGTTACCTCCCTAAAGCCCAAAATTATGGTAACTGTCAATGTTGCCTCCAAAAGTCTTTATAAAATACCTTCTGCAGCTTCCATTCCTCTACTCAATTCAACAATCTTTGATGTGTCTGTAGTAAGTAAAGCCTCAAGAGAAAATAAGTATATAATGCACACTAATTTCAGTGTCATCCACTTCTAAAAAGCCAATGAAATCCATTATGTCTACAGTCTTCCCTCTCAAGAAACTGGTAGTACCTCTAAATGCTACATCAATAACCACTTCAGAAGTTAGAGAGTATACCCAAGCAGTTCAGATACAGAATTGAGAACTGACCCTCTGGCTCAAAGTTCAGTAACTTTCATTCCTAAAGATCCTTCTCTTACAAGGTCATCATCTTTATTTATAACCTCGTTATCAGCATCAGTACCATCTTATGTGACATTTCAGACTAAAAGTTCTTCATTGATTCCCATAGTCATTAGCACATCATTACTAACACAAAATATAACTGCTACTCAAGCATCAGTTTCATCTCTAGATACACAAGGAACTTCAAAAATTCCAGTTATAGATGTTCTGACTTGTGTGGATTTTTCTAAATTCACTTTAAATATAAGCCCTTCTACCAACCTTTCAGCAGCACTAAAATTGTCCATTGTAATGTCCTCGTTACTAATGCCTAAAATTTCTGAAGCCACTTGAGAAAGCCAGCCCTCTATGCCTTCACCTCCTCCTAAGACCACTCATATCTCTAATGTTTCTCTAGGAAAGCAGAGTTCTTCGGTAAGTTCTGCAGAAGAAGACGGAAAAATATCAGCCGTATCAGCTGGAATCATCACTCAGTCCACTACACCAGTGATCATAAACACAACGGTGAATGCCACATCCTCAAAAGCACCTTATATTTTTGCAAAAATACCACCTAGCTCTTCAGCCAGTTTATTAGTTACTTCAGGCACTACTCTAGCCTCTAGGATTACTACAAAAACCACTGATTCTTTTGTTGCTGATTTGGATTTTTATATGGCTTCCGCTTCAGTTCTTACCACCATAGAAACACACAAATCTTTGTTTACAACTGCAGTAACTCAAGCTTCACAGAGCACTAAAGAAACTCCAAAAATTATTGTAATGAAAACAACTGGTACTACAAGTCCATTGTCACAGATGAAGAGTACCTCATATACAGCTTCAGAAGTTAAATACTCAACCTCATATGAGAGAACTGTGGAAATTTCACAAAGTGGTCAGACTTCACATGAGCAAAGAAATGTTACCAAGACAAAGGAAACCACAACTGACAAATCTTCCCTTCCTTATTTGCCATTAACTGCAGTTCAGAGTTTGCTTTTTTCAAGAAATACGACCTCAGTAAAAAATATCTCTCTTTCCGGAGTCCCAGGTCTAACAACATCAGATAGGTCCAAAATCCCAACACAGAAACCCATTAAACATTATTTTAGTTTAACAGAGGCCACAGAGAGAACTAAAATAGGCTTATCTCATTCTAGTGGTGGAATGGCTCTGCCTTCCTCTTCAGAAACAACAGCTGTAGCTGACAAGGCTTACTTTGGTACGATGATGCATACACTGATGTCTACATCTTCTGAGTGTGTGGTATGATCATTTTTACTTGTCCCTATATGTTAAATTGTATATTACTTTTCAGTCTATTCTGTTATGCTATGTATGTGTAACATCAGAGATTTTAAATAGTTCCTATTTTCTTTTTAATTTGTATATTTTTAAATACCCAGTTATTCTTAGAAGGTAGTTTTACTGTTGCTCTTACACTGCTCTGGTATATCCTACAACTTGGATGCATCGCCCTGAAAAAAAAGGCTTCAAAGCTATATGCTTGCTCTAGATAGCTAAATATATTACTGAGGTGCAGAAAAAGCCATATTCCATGGAATTTTTGGGTTTCTGCCTAATCTCACTCTGTCTTTCCTTTTCCCATTTGTTTCTTTGTCATATGCTTTAAACTGATGGGAATGCATGATTATGTGTTTCTTAAAATGCTTCAGATTATTACTGACTATAACGCATAGCCTCAGTGGATAATGCATTTTGTAGGACGTTCCACCAAAGTTAGATGGAACAGGAAGGATGTGGTGGTAGATGGAACATGTATTGTTGCCACCTATTACAACCACACAAATGCAAATCATTCCAAAATAACTGATGAGGGGCAGGTAGATATGCTGATACTCTCTCAGAGCAGAGGGATGGATAAGTAATTGTTTGGACTTCATAAGAGCAATGAAATTAGAGCTGATTCTGGTTGTTTTTTTCCTTAAATGACAGCCAAGATATCTTGAATCTGATGACAAATGTAGCCAGTATGTATGTGTTAATATGGGTTGGATGTTATACAATCTTTCAAGAAACTGCCCTAAGGATGTGCAGAAGCCAGATTGTGGTTTTCGAGGAATGCCTGTTCAAGTTAACACTGATAGTTGTTGTCCAGAATGGGAATGTCCCTGTAAGTCACTGTTTTATTTTTAATAAAATATAGAGTATTGATCCTTAAATTTCAAGTAATAAATTAAGGGTTTTTTCCAGTGGGAGTATGAGGTTGAATACTGGAATGAATTTAAAAGAGCTATTCATGAGCAAAACAGAATCAAATATACTGAATGTTTTGGTATATTTGAATTGACGTTCAACCACATTATATTATAACATTCAAGAGAATCAAAATATTTTGTTTTGAATGAAAACATTGAAATGACATCTGCAGCATGAACACCAGTGTTTTACAGCTGAGACTTTTCAGAATTTCTATCAGTAAAAAGGTTAAGATTTCAACATTTTGTGATGAAAAAAAAAGATTCTAGCATTTTCTGAAAGACAGAACCCCCCCAGTTTCAGTTACTCTAATTGCAGTTTTTACTCATGTTTAGAAACTGTGGAAACTGGAAGGTGAGTGTCTGCCAAGGGAACAAGAAGGCTAAAGAGAAGTCATATTTAAACCTTGCAGTTACTGATTAATGATAATCAGCCAGTGGTATTTGGTCATTGGTTAATTAATCCAATATTGCACTTTATATTTGTTTCAAGATAGGACAGAAAAGTTCCTTGTTATCAGTATCTCAAAAATATGTTTATTTTAATACATATATTTTATCTCAAACTGTACAGATTCATTGACCTTGCCTGTAAAACATTGACTTAAGTGAAAATTATCACCATTTTAAACATTCTCCCCTGTCTTGGGCACACAGCAGTAGGTTAAGGTATTTCCACTGAGTACCTAAACACTTCATTCTGCTTATGTCTCAATGTTCTGTCTGCAGAACAAGGTCATATATATATATATATATTTATTTATAGGAAGGTATATGTGAAAGAAAATAATGTTAGAACTGAAAGGTTGGAGAAATGTCCTGTATTTGCTTTTGTGGTAACCTCATTAAATGACTTTTTTAGGTCAGTGTTCTGTACTGTCTGAACTGAGTATTATTACATTTGATGGAAACAACATTGCCCTCTGCAATACGGCTTCCTACATTTTAGTCAAGTTACCAGGAGAAATTATTGTTGCTCATATTGAAAAATGTCCTGCTAATCAGGTAAGATTCTTGCATTTCTGCAATAACTGTAAAAGTTTCTTGAATTTTTTTTGTTATAGGTACGAAATTCTGCAAAAATATGTCAACTAAAACTTAGATATAAAAGCCATACCCATTGAAAAATGGCAAGTTATTTAATTTTCAAGGAATGTGCTTAATCATGGTCTCTAGATAAAAGCATTTTGTCTCAGGTTAAATAGTAATTGTTTTGTTATATTATAAGGAAATTCAAATGTAGGTTGCATATAGATTAGAAGAGGTGCCATAACTTCTGAATCTGTATGTCTCCTTTCAGGCTCTCCATGCACAAGTCTTCTTCTGGCCTTAAACTTATACTTTACAATATGGTCAAAATGCTAAAATATTTTGGATGGTCACAAAAATATTTTGTAGTTATTTTAGCAAAGTATTAATAGCATTGGGATTACTGTGGCGAGTTGTTCTTTGTAGTTGTCTAACTCTGCATTGCCTACAGAGGAGATCTGGCCACTTTAGTTTAGACTGCCAGTTAAGGTCAGGTCAGTCTCATCCTTAGAATCTATACATACATTTCCTTTACACTGTCTGTAGTCCTCATTTATGCAGCCCTTGAGCAACTGGCTTGTTTCCATCCTTGGTTCATGGATAAACAAGTTACTGCTGAGGAACTTCAAAAGGCTTCTTTCCTTTCCATCCTTCTTTATTTACTCTCACTGGGCAACTGGACACTTGAATTTTAAGACTCTTAAGTGCAACAGTTGTGTACTGGTTTAGAGGTTTTCTATTAAACTGCTATCAAATTTATATTAAATTTCTCCCTTCACTATTTCTTGGTTAGTCTACAGATGGTAATGTAGAACACATAGGCAGATGGGCTTTAGAAGTCTGTAGCTGTAGTTCTTTAAGAAATATTTTTTGAAAGGGCCTTTCAGCGTGTGCACTCCGTTAGCTGGTAAGCGTGTATTTTTTATTATTTATAAGGAAGATATTAAATTAGTGTAATTATTTAGCGGATTGTAGAAGAACTTTAAAGACAAAGGAGTAGTCAACTTCTTTTGATAAATAAAAATGCTGCTGATTATCATTGCACTTCTATTTTTTTAATGTTTTCCAGAGTGCAAATTCAATAAGAAAACTAGTAAGTACTTTATTATTTTACTAATTATAAAATGCATTAATGTTATATATACCAAAAAAATTCCCAATACCACTGGCACAGAATTAGAAAAACAATAGTAATTAAACTTATTTGTCACTTTTCTTTCAAGGTTCCACCTGCAAGCACTTCAGGGCTCTGTTTTAAGAAATTAAATGTCACAACACCCACATGTAAAATTCTTATCAATCGCTTAGCAAGAAAAGTAAGTATATATCAACAGTATGTAGACTTAAAAAATAGCTGGAGAGCTATTCTGTTGTAGACTGTAATAATTCAGAATTAAAATTAAAGACTACAGGGTTAGGGCTAGTTTTTCAGTTCAGGTTCCCAGTAATTTATGATGTCCTAGAAGCAAAACAATATACACTACTGATACCATGCTTCACTTATATGTCATTTACCCAAAATAACACTTCAAAGTTCTTTAGAGATTTTAAAGAAGCTGAAAAAGCAGTTATACTTGAGACTGTACTTTCAAAAACCCTAAAACTGAACAAAAATGTTCCAAGATGGGATAAATACTTAATCTGCCTTTCCTGCTAGTCAATTACAAGTCAGAACAGATAACTTTGAATAATTGGAATGAGGTTTTGTTTTATGATACAATATATGATAAATAAGATTTATTCCTTCCTTAGTTAGAAAAAGTTTTGTTTCTCATGCCTACTTCATTTGCAGTAACAGGAAATGGCACTGATGGGAAGCTCTGTGTTGTAACACTGTGACTGTTGTATGTGGTAGAGGCTGTAAAAAAGTAACTTTTGTTATAAAATAGAAATAGATATAAATTACATAATTACAATCTGTTTTTATCCCTAAAATGTGTTTGGTTTATTTTAGGTAGTAGTGGATTCTGTAATTCAACCATTACCATTTTCAAAAGAAGGATTGAGTATTCAGGATACTGGCGCAATGTACGTTGTTAATACCCCAGCTGGTATTAGCATCAAGTGGGCTCATGTTACAGGCATCATAGATATACAGTATGGATTACACTCTAACACATCGATGCAGACAGAAGGACTTTGTGGTGAGGCTATGGCCACAATTTTTTTCTTATTTAATAACTTCCCAATTGAAATTTGCAACTCCCTTTTGTGTCTGTGACGAGCTGTCCTTATAGCTCTCTTTTTGACCCTCATTAGCTATGATGACAATCCTGTGTGAAGTGGGCTTGTGAAATAATGCTAATTAATAACAATAAATTAATCATTCTGTTTGAAAGCACTGCATGCTAATAAATTACTTTTTAGAATAAGTAGTGATCAGCGCATTGTATGTAAATAGTTTTTTAAAAATTTACTTGTTTCTGCCTGTTTTTAAGAATATTGTTGAAGCCAAGTAAAGAAAAGGGAAAAATTTTCAATGGAGAAGTGGCTGCTAATGAAGTTCAGGTAGTGACAGTGACATATTTCAGTGATTATGGAGAAAAGACTATCTGGCTGTTGTTAGCAATGTCAGCTTATTGCTGAGCAAGAAAAAGGGTCCAAGTCTCCTGAGGATAGTGAATCTGAATTTAAACCTCTTGAGGCTGGATCTAGGGTCCAAAACTGTGCTGAGTTGTCTCTGACTTGAATTATAATGATGGTAAATTTAGCATGTTTCTGGCTTCCCTGAGAGCCTTTTTATAACTCTGCCCATATGAATAATATTGAGAAGTGTAAGCAGGTATTTCAGAATTGCTTTAATTCTATCATAAATGTTCATTTTCTGGTGCATTGTAGTTTTATGTAGTATACCCCATATTGAAAAGGAAAATGAACTTTTTATAATCTTTTATACCACTTTTAGTTTTAAAAGCAAACAATGCAATTCAGATATGCTTTAAATGTAAACAAGTCAAGTCTTTAAAATCAATTGCTATATTCTGATTGAAGAAAAGGAAAGTTCTCCTAGATCTAGTGAGAGAAGGTGCATGTTGTCCCTGCATCTTTTCCCAGTATCATTCCATCCTCTCTATGCATGCTTAAAGAGTGGGATGAGGTCAACGAAAGAAGAATTATAGAATAGTTATGGAAGAGTTGCTCTTTGTGTCATGAGAAGATACAAAGAGGAAGACTTTGCAGACAAATCCAAACTTCACTTTAAAGTGCTGTTCTACTTGATATTTTGCAGGAAAGTCTGAAACCTTCTTTAGCACTTGTGTCCTATTCTCTGCTGTTTTATTCCTGATGGGGATTCTTCAATTCTCTCCCTCTCATAATAGAAAAAATTGTGTGGCTATGTGGTAAATTGGCTTTATTTTTAAAAGCTGTGTTTATTCTGCAATTCTGTAGTATGACCCTACAAATTCTAACTCCAGCAGTTAGTGATTTGCAGGAAGAAGCAGAAGAGTTAAGAAAAGTGGGATGTTGTTCTACTGTCAAATGCTTCTTATCATGCAAATACATCTTCTGTATTTCTCCATGCTGTCTGAAAGAAGAACAGCCTGTCACACCACGCTAGTCTAGTTCTAACAAGGGACCCTGGAGAGCATCAGGCTGCAGGGCTGGAAGCACAAAGGCAAGGGCATAGTGTGGGGTTAACGGTGCAGAGGGAAAGTCAGAGCAAGATAGAGGACTTTGCCTGATCAGTTCCTGAGATATAAACCACTGGTATGGTTTATTAATAAATTGAGCAAGAACCACATTTTCCTCTTGAGAAAGCAATTTGTTCATCAAAAGATTCTTTTCACAACTTCTTGCATTTAGAATGTTCAGTTAAGTTTCAATACATGTCAAAGCATCAGTGACAAGCAGTTAACTTGAAAGCCATCTACAGTTACTCACAAGGAGCTGACTGCTATTCAGTAGAATGAGATCAGAATCTGGTGCCATATCAGGGAATTTGCTACACTCAACACCACATATTTTTGGCAGTTTTTCTCAAAAGTTAATTAATTGTTGGGAAAGGTATAATTAGATGTATTGTATGATCTGCTCATTTTACTTAAGCATTGGGGTGAGAACTAAAGTCACAAGCAGAAGGTTGGAACTACAGTGGACATATTGATGCTTTCATTTATAAACTCAGGTGAATAAGTTGCATGGGTCAGCCTGATGCAGTGTTAATCTTACCCTATTAAGTGCACTTTTCTTTCCCAAAAGTAGGCACATGGGGTGTTTTTTTGTGCTTTAAATATGATGCTCTGCCTCCAGGGGTGTGTAATGGAGATCCCAGTGATGACCTGAAAATGCAAAACATGACCATAATTACAAATATGGAGGAAATTGAAATGTTCATTAAGAGTTGGGAAATTGAGAAATCACTTGATGTAACAACAAGGAGGCCAGTAAGAAACTGTACTGAAGATAACTGCACATATTGTATGGAACTGTTAAACAGAAGCATTTTCATCCCTTGTCACAAGAAAGTGAGTACGAAGATCAGTAAAAATTGCAGATGCAATTCAAATAAAAGTTGTATAATTAAGAAAAGAGGGAGAGATATATGCACACATTTATATTGATCTCTGTGCTATTATGCTGTTTTAAAAATTATTTATTTTAAAATAATTAATAGGAAATTCTTAAAGGCAAGACACCAGATCATCATGTCAAGGCAAATATGTTCCAAAAGAGTTATTTTTATTAAATTCTTGTTATGGGCCACTAGAACAGAAAGTCTCATGCTTCTGCTGCATACAACAGTGACTCATGCAATCTGAGACTTATTTGACTAAAGAAATTTCCAGTTAAATTTTGACCTAGTCACTATTATGTCGAGAATTTGGTAGCATTTCTTAAACAAATCATTATAATTTGTTTCTGAAAACTGTACTTTCTAATAGAGATACAGCTGTAGCATGCATATTGCCACTAGAGGTAGGTAGGTGCAGCACAGCTGCTTCCCAAAACAGAAAATGAGGAAATCCTGAACCTCTGAGGTCTGACTGACTTTCCCTTCTTAATTAAAAATAAAAAGGATTAATTACTCAAGTGTCCCTTTCTTCTCAGAGATAAATGCATTCAGATTCCTGATTCACTTCTGGCTGTCCTGCCTTTCCACTTGCTGTCCTGCCTTTCTTAGTTTGTGTTGTGTTAAACTTTGGTTTTCATCAGGGACAAATGCTGTTAAAAGTATTACAGGCAGCTGAGCCTCTTCCTTCACATTCCCAAGACCTCTCCTCACTTTTCCCAGGTAGAAAAAGATGGAACAAGTTCTTCTGAAAGGAAGGAACTGTATTTGCCACAGAAACTTAGTGAGAGGAAGCAATGGTAAGCAGTTTGGAATCAAGAAGGGAGAGTAGCACCAGGGCAGCACAGGAGCGAACAGGCCGAATGAAACAAAATCTGACTTCCACCTTGTTATGAACTTATGCAAGTGGAAACAACAGAAGTAAGATAGGTTGCACCACCTGCATTTAGACTCACTCAGTAACATAGGCTCTCAGGTCCTACAGACACAGAAAGAGAGTAATAAAGAATTCATTCACAGCAGGATTTTATGGAAGGTATAGCAGAAATGTTTAGTTGAGATTGTTGACTTTTAGTTGACAGGGCTATACTGAAAAGTTCTTGCAAGTAGTGTGAAAATCTCCTCAGGACTGTGTTCTGTGTTCTGATGAGCATACAAAACTGATTGTTTAAGTTTTCTAGAATGAGTATTCTGAGAAAAAAGGAGTTTTTTAATTTAGGTGCTGCTAATGGTTTTTCTTCCCTTGGGGCTGTATTATTTCTTGTAATTAATGATTTATTTTAATTACATAAAGTCCTTATACTTTTTAGTTCCTAATTGCAATATCTTCCTAGGTGTCACCACAGGAATTTTGCAAAAAGATGTGGATCAGCAGTACTTATTTTTGGAATTATGAATGTGATGCACTTTCTGCATATGTGGCTTTGTGCAACAAGCACAACATCTGCATTAAATGGAGGACAGATGATTACTGTTGTAAGCCTACAGCCATATTCTATACACCATGTGTCTTTAATGATGAGGTTTTTTAGTGATTTAGTGTTTAGTGATGAGTTAAAAATTTATTACTTTCTATTATTATTTTAAGTACTATCTCATTTTATCACAGGATAGGTAAAGTGGGGTACAAGATCTAAAGATATATTCTTTTAGTCAAAGTGTCATGAATGAGTTTAATCGAGTTGCTTACCTAAAGTACTGTTAAAAGTATAAATGCATACTTTCTGTGATACAGTAATTTTTTCTTACTACCTATTTATACAATGAAATGCTGAAAGAATAACAGAAACACTCAATGTCCTGTTTTTATTCCTTGCAGCACTGACTTGTCCTGAGGGCAAGGAATACCAGCCTTGTGTGCAACCCTGTGAAGCTAAGACATGCTTAAATAAATGGTTCTATGAAGATTCTCCCTGCTCCTATTTAAGGGAAGACTGTCTGTGTAAAAATGGCACCATTCTGCATAGAACAGACTCTGACCTCTGTATACCAGAAGAAAAATGTAGTAAGTACATCAGAACAGAGTAGTTTTGCAGATAGGATGATGTTAACCACAGTTCAGTGTAAGAGTTTAAGTTCTGTGTCAATCCTCAGTGAGTGTGAATCTGGTAGAGCTCCATTCAACAGCGCCTAGCTGTGTCTTGAGCTACAGCATTTTGTGCTTTCAGTTCACTTTGATTTAAGACCTAGTGCTGATGCACTTCTGTTGGGGGGAAAATGATGGTCATTGTTCCATACCTTTCAAGCTTTTCTTCCTCTAGTACTCAGGGAGAATAGCATGGGCAGGTTCTGTACCTTGCCCTCACCCATTTTCATCCATAGTGAAGCATTCATTCCTTTGGGGCTTTTAAGGTCATCATCCTTTCTCAGATTCCTTTATCATAATGCTTGATAGATGTATTATTTTATGCAATAATTTTATGCAATTCATAGTTGCTTATAGAAAATGGCAGCTGTCTATGTGCTGAAGGGATGTAATGGGTTTTTTCTTCCAGCATGTACAGATAGTAAAGGACAACCCCGCGCTGCTGGGGAGATCTGGAATGGGTCCATGAGAGGCTGTTGCATGTATGGCTGTTTAGAAAATGGAAGCATTGTTGCTGTAGAACCTGAATGCCATGAGGATCCACCGCCAGTCTGTGAAAGAGAAGGAGAAGTTATTGTCCATGTCATCGAAGAGAGAGCTTGCTGTCCCAAGAAAGTTTGTGGTATGTACCACACTTATTTTCAGTAACAGAAGTATAAGGTAAGTGCTTGACATTCACTTGCAGCCGACAAACTTTAGGCAGAGTTCAAGGTAACGTTTTTCAGAAGTAATTTTTGAGTATTTGTGGCTGGTTGGGCCAGGAATTCAGGCTTCTTTTCTATATAAGAATTGACTCGCTGAAATAAATTTTTTCTTAGAAGTCCACCAGTTAAAGCTTCTGTTAACAATTATTTTTTAAGCTCTTGCATGAAATTTAATAATAAATTTATATCTATTTGATGATAGAAGTACCTTGATATTTGGGACAGTCATTAGACCCTGTTTGCTTTCCTTACCAGTGCTTTGGTGTGACAAGCAGCGTCCTCTGATCTACTGCTGTTTTCCAGATGTGGTTTTCTGTGAGCTGATCACTGCATGATTGTTAGGAAAGAGAACAAACTTATTACTCCTAAAACATTAAACAAAATATACTTATTTCTTCTTAACATCTACAAGGAAACTGAGAACAAATGGTCCAGCTGATGTGGTGCTTTTGCTCATTAGATACCTGTAACCAATGCTATATTTTAAATTTGCTTAGGAGAAATCAGTGGGACATTTTAGCTGGCTTCATGTATAGGAAGCAGAGCAAGTAAATACCCGTTTTAGGAGGGATATAGCTGCTTGCTTGTGTTGAGCTCAAAAGTCTACATGATGGTATGGAGTGCACTTTAAGCTGTCTTGGGCTGCTCTTATTTAGTGGACCTCTGTACTAGATGGTATAAATATCTGAAACTTTAGAACTTGCAATTGTATCTATTTAAATACACCAAAAATGATTGTTTTTTCTTTTATTCCACAGAATGTAACATGTCATTGTGTGATGCCATTATTCCAACATGCAAACCCAATGAAAAATTAGTGGTAGGCTACCATCCCCTGTCCTGCTGTCCACAGTACCGATGTGGTAAGGGAAATACAAATCCACAGTTACTGGGAAGTTTTTCATACCTGCATTGTATGTTGAAACAAAAATTGCATTACACGTTGTTTTGACTGTTAACAGAATGGGGCACTGTAAATAGTACCAGGCAACGAGATACGTTTTTTTGTCCTCATTCCCCAATATTTTTTTTATGTTTGTGTTTTGTGTCATTTCTGATTTACAGTCAATTTGGGGTGTTGTATTTTACTAAGTAGATCAAGAATATATTTTCTTTATCTTTTTAGTATTGTCTTGGTG
Source organism: Empidonax traillii (assembly GCF_003031625.1). Lineage (NCBI taxonomy): Eukaryota > Metazoa > Chordata > Aves > Passeriformes > Tyrannidae > Empidonax > Empidonax traillii. The sequence continues at coordinate 19,050 of NW_020955670.1, read as the reverse complement.
ACCTCTTTTAAGATAGTGTTTGTTTCGCATCCTACAGAATGTGATCCTTCAGTTTGTTTCAATGCTTCCCAACTGGACTGCAGAGAAGATCAATTTATTGTTGAAGCAAAACAGGAAGATCCCTGTTGTTTCTCACATCTCTGTGGTAAGAAGCCTTATATATTTTTATGGAGAATTAAGGAATAGTCAAAAATTTACAAAACCAGACTATAATTCTAAACCAAGTAACTTAAGCCAGGAATTCTTGGAGAGGTCAGTGAGACTTCACATGGATCAGGGTGACTGGATAATAATTATTTTTGGGTTTGGGGATCTTTTCTTTGCAACATAATTTTCACCATCATACTTGAATTTTTTTAAGTTTTTATATAAAATCCATGAAAGTTCTGTTATATAAGTAATAAACACAATATTACTTGTTATTTAGTCTGTTAAATGGAATTCATGTGTGCTAACTTTCTAGTGTTTAAAACTCTGTAAATGTCTGACTTTTTTTTTTTTTTAATGATTAGTTTGTGAATCCTGTATTGAGCCTGTTCCTTTGTGTGATGAAGGGGAAATTCTCACTGTAGACCTTAATACCATACATTACTGTTGTCCTCATTACTACTGCGGTGAGTGAAACTGTTGTCAGTTCATTATGTTGCCAGACTTAGTAAAAACAACAGAATTTGTGTGTGTGTGTCTCTGTGTGTGTGTAGATTTTTTGATTCAGCATTTAGGGTGGGCTTCAGATATAGACTAAGACACCCGAATGAAGGTAGATTCGGAGTTCTTGGTATGCTCAGTGGTTGTCTAATGAGCCTAGTCAGTGGAGCCTGGAGAGGTTATTTACTTCATGAAACAGAATATAGTTATTTTCATGATGATCTAAGTACTGATATATTAACATGGAACTGAATCTCATGCTTGGAGTGTAAGTATACAATTGTTCATGTATTTAAACACATTTATAAAAATAGCTTCTGTGTTGTTGTACCACTGTTGTACCATTCATTAATGCTTAGGCAGTTTCTTTGCACTTTGGGCTTTTAGGGGAAGGAGTAGGGTTGATTACTTTTCAAACAACGAGCAGCCAGAAGAAAAATATTTGCAGTGTAACCCTAGTCCCTTTCATAGCCTCATAAAACATATAGATTGTGCTATAAGTTCTTTAGTAAGGTAGTAATGTCTACAAGTGTAACTGCTTAATTTAAATTGACTCTTATGCTGCTGAAGTCTTGTCCTATTGCACTCTTTCAGGGTAACTTCAGTTAGTTAAATTGTCTTCCACTAAGTTTGGAGTTTAGTAATTTTTACTTCAGTTGTTTCTGTATTTTGGTCCTGTCCTTTTCCTAGCACTTTTGCCCCGGTGAAAGTTTCCGCAAAAGCCTTTGGCATTCTTTTTTTGCCAAATTCTGGTAGGTTTGATCTACATCTTAGTGTATGATCTTCTCTCAAAGTCCCAGTAAGCCACCTCTGATAAGAGAGGCAAGTATTTTCTTGTTAGTGTCATCCCAGGATGGTATTTGCTCCCTGTTATCTTATGGGAGTGTGCTTTACAGAACATTTTTATCTAAGAAGAAAAAACCCTGTGTTTTCCAAAGACTATGATTTTAATTGTCTTTGGTACTGCTTATAATCTTGAGTGATTCTGAAGTAGGATGAATATTAAATGAATCCTGTGTGATGTTTTGTGAAAATTTAAATATGTTCTAAGGCAACTAAAATCACTTTTGAAAATCTTTGTTATTTTTTTAGTTCCAAATGTAATTCAGATGCTTAAGAAACACAATAAAATTTATGTAACATCACATTGTTTTAAAAATAGCATATCAAAAGAAATGTAGACTGGAAAATATGAAGTAAATTTGAGTAAATTCTCATATGTGTCTTTTTCCCTCATTTAGTTTGTGATGAAAATCTTTGTTCTGAGACTCCTATGATTTGCACAGATGATATGACACCTGTGAAGGAAAAAATACTTGGGCAATGTTGTCCAGAATGGCACTGTGGTAATTATTGCTTTATTCCTTAGTCACAGCTGTTAACTAAAGCTAACCGATTAACACTTTTTTTTTTTTTTTTCTCCTCAGAATGTAACTGTGAAAATGCTACTATGCTGACCTGTAAATTGGTAAGCGGTGTTTTTAGATATTTTTATTAATGGTCTCCGGCCCCGTTACTCTTCCCTTTATATTCCTTGTTTCAATTAGTTGCAAAGGGTGAGGAGGCTGAACATGGACAGGGTGGTACAGCCTCCCAGTCCCCAACTCAAGAACGTGGTTCCAACAAGTGTCTGCACAGTGTTGTCAACTATTCCTTCGAGAAATTTCACTTTCTGTGCTGTAAGATGTCAAAAGAAGAAAAGCAACTGTAATATTGTCCTACTCAATATTGACATTAAACAATATGCTGGTAAGGTTTTCTACAGAAGTAGTTCCCATTTTTAAAAATAATTAATGAGGAATGAGTTTTATAACCATACATATCATCTGGAGAAATGCGTTTTTTTGTTATCATTTATGCTTTAGATGACAATGATTTAACATTATTGAATTTAGCTGATAGAAGAATTCATAAATATTTTCCTTCTCATGTAGTTTGTTGTGATAGGGACTGTGATCTGGAAAATAGTTTTGAATGAATGTTCAAACTACCATCATAACCATAGTGACAATATTTTCCATATCAAATATCCATATGTGAAGACTGCATAACATAAGGTCTAATCAGGAGTTTTAAATTTGAATTTCACTTATTTTTTGGAAGTAAATTCTTAGAAGGAAATCTTTTACTAATATGTGTATTATTGAAATAACTCTATCTCAGGAAAAAGTGCTTTTTATTTACTCAGCTGCTCTTATGCACTTGCACAGAAAATGAAGTGGTTTTTTGTGTTTAAAGAGAAAAATACATTGAATAACTCTGAATGTGCTACTGTTTCTTGAGTACATTACAATTTTTCTCTTTTATGAAAACGGGTAGAAGTGATGAAAGTAATATTTTATATTTTTAGGGAAAAATTGTCTGCTTAGCACTACATGTAATTGTGCATGAATTTGCAAACTTTTATCTTTTTATACCTAGGGAGAAGTTAAAAAAATAGATAGTAGTGTTTCCAGTGCTTGCGGATGCACTCACTACATTTGTGGTAACTTTTTCATATTCTTTGTTGTTGTGTTTTAGTTTTTAGCAGAAAAGGCCTGCAAAGAAAGCAGAAATAGAACCATAGTAACCTTCTCAAACATAAATGCTCCTTTGTCTTGATTTGATGTGTGTCTACCTAGTTATGCAGTTATACTCTTTTTCTGGAAAATGAGGCTTTGTCTGCTAGCCCAACCATTTTGTGTCTATTCTTGCGGGGTGTAGGAGTGTTGTAAAACTGCCCCTGCTTTCAGAGTCAGGTACAGTCTCTCGGCTGAGGGGCGAATGGAAAGCATATTGTGAAGTGCAGCTGAGTGTGAGCAATGCAACTGCTTCTAATCCACTTTCAGCAAAAATGACACATCTCACACCAGAGCAACAGACCTGTTCAGCCAGCACACGAGTAGGTAGCTGGTCTTAAGATGAGATCTCTGCTCCCTTCCCTCACTCAGCTACCCCATGGTAGACTAGATTTCAGCTGCACTTGCACGGTGGTATGCTCTGGTCCTGACAGCAGCCCAGGCTAAACTGCCTCAGGGAACAAAGCACACATTATGGTACAGCTTGAACAGATTACTGGCCTACGGGTAATTGGAGGCATACTAGTTTATTGACAGAAAGGCTACATTTTGTAATGTGCAGAATAGTTGAATGTTAAATATTAGAAAACTTTAAAAGTAAGAACAACAAATTTTTTTTACTTCCATTGTAGGAACACTATCAATATTAGGCAGTTTTGCATTTTGTAGCATTTTCTTAAGTTGTTTTATACTTCCTCCCCCTCTTTTTAATAATACAAACCACAAACAATCAAGTCTAAAAGTTAGAATACTTTTGCAGTGCACAGGACTTTGCCCTACCAGTGATTTGTCTTACCAGTGATTCTGTTAATTTGTTTGATGGATTTTTGTCCTGCTCTGGTAACATTTATTTCTTTTCATTTTAGAGAAGGATGATGTGTGCATCTTCCAGGAAGTCACAGTACTGAATCCGGGACAGTCAGTAATTCAGTACTTGGAGGGAGACCTTTGTTACACTGTACAGTGTTTACAGGAAAAAGATCAGAACACAGGATACAATGCCATGCATTTCACAATGATGAATTGTTCCCAGCAATGTGAAGCTGTCAGTATTCTTAAAATACGGGAATGATGCAATTTGTGAGCACAACTGCACAATTAGGATAAAAGTTTTAGTGAAAACTTTTGTTAATCCTGTTAATTCAGCAAGAATATGAGAATTTAAGAGTGATGATGTGTGTCTTGTGTCTACAGGATTATTTTTAGAGGCAGTTTCTAGCAGCATACATAAACATATCTGACCATCCTTCCATCCATGCACCCATCCATGCATCCAACCATCCATCCATCTGTATATTTTTTTTCTTAGTATTTTTAGTTTTAGAAATTAAAGAATTCCCATATCTTATATGTTTAAAAATACTTGCTTGTTTTTTTTTTCTTTCCTTTCTTTTCAGCATCAAATATATATTCCTTCCTTCAGTCACCATACTTGTTGTGGTATGTGTCAAAATGTGTCCTGCCCTTTTCATACAGAGAACGGAACACTTATTGTGTATGAGGTAAGTGTCTTTGGACAGAGATAGGAAGTAACTATAATAATACAGGTGTCTGACAGTCATTTCTTAGTTAACTCATGCTGTCAGTCTTGCTTCATGCCTCCTTACTGCTGTTTACAGACTTAGAGACTATTTATGGTGTACGATAGGAAGAGAGTGGGTTTATTTAAAGACCTGCCATTTCACTTTTTAAATTTTTTTTGCTTGTAACATTTTCTATAAAGATATGTAAATTTTATAATTTACTTAAGGTTGGATATGCTCCAAGTGCAGGAAAGGGTTCAAATTGTAACTCTAAGTCATATACTGTGATTTAGATGTGTTGGGAGCTTCTGAGTCCATATCAGGACTCCTATGTCCCCCTCTTCTCAGGGCAACTCTTCTCATTCTGGTCACTATGAAAAGGAAGAGTGCAAACTGAAGCACTGGGGTTCAGAATCTTGATGGTGTATTTCAGAATAGACATACATGGAAGTTTAAATGTGGCCATAACTTGGTTTATACTTCCCATGGCTTTCAGAGCAAACCAAACTATTTAACTGGGACAGAGCCCTTTAATTCTGCGCTGGGAAATCCCTGCTGAGCAGTATGCTGGAGAATAGAGCCATGGCTCCAGGGAGAAGTAGCCACTGGTAGTTAGAGGGATGGTCTTTCCCCTTGTCACCTCTGGGTGGTATGCAAGAATTTCCACTCCAGCAGGTACTACAGCATGAGGAAAACCACTTTTACAGACATTTGAAGTTGTAGATTAAGCTGAAATGTTTTGGCTTTCCTGACAATGGCTTTGGTTCGTACACTCAGGAAGGAAGTACCTGGAACTCTAACTGCACCAACTACAAATGTGTGAAGACTGCTGCAGGGGCTATCATACTGGGATCAAGTGTTGTCTGCCCCCCATTTAATGACACTGAGTGTACAAAGGTTTGTACTTTGGGTGAGGTAAGTGACAACAACTGCTCTGGAGTTTGGCTTACACTTGACAACGCATGGATAGCTCATGTAGTTCCTTTAAATGAAAAAAAGTGGTAAGTAAAAACATGTAAACTAGCAATTTGCAGTCGTTTCCTATGCTTCTGTTGGCTTTTCAACTGACAAAGTATCTGTGAGCAGTATAAAAATTTGATTTGGGTCTTGATGACTGCTTTTAAAATATTGTGGAACTGGAATCATTCCTAACATACCACTACATAAGGTGCTAATCACTGTTGAGAATAACATTTAGCCAAGTTCGTAGTGCACATAGCCGAAATAAATCACACCAAGCAATCCAGAAATGCTGCATATAAAAGTAGGCTATATTAAAAAATTCCTTAAGTTGTGCAAAGATTAGGAAGATGACAGAGTATATATAAATTTTATTATCTCTTAAAATAAACTTTTTATAACATAATAAAAAAAATCTATCACATGAGAGGGTATCTACCTACATCATATATCTAAAAATGTAAATGTGGCGTACCCATATAAACTGCTTTGAAGAACGTGTTCTTCACATACACTGCATGTTTGTTTAGTTTAATTTCTAATTTAATACTTCTCTAACTTTATAATACTTCTTATAATTCTTGCACTTGCAGTACACCATATATTTAATATAAGCTACAAATAATAATAAATAATATATGTAGAGAGCGTAAGTACCATTGTTGCCTTGACTACAGATTATGAATTTAGTACACGTCCTACTTATCCTTTGCATTTGTTTAAAAAAGTTCCTGTTTTTCCCAATCCTGAAGAAGGTACACTATCTAAAATTAGTGTCTGTACTACTTTGATTTTATGCTTGAGTTTCTTCCTTGGAACCATTTTTGACACCATTATTAGGATCTTTCCTTAGTAATAATGGTTAAGATTTTAAAGAATGGAGACCTAAAATTAACTTCTTGAATCAGTCTGACCTGTTTTTCAGAGATGTTGAACATAGACTTAAACCATTAGCTGAGAAGAAAGGTCTTCAGCCAGGCATCTCAGGACCATTCAGGAATATGGATTCAAGTGTCTAAGTGCTCAGAAGTCTTTGAACAACTTATTCAGTGATTTTTCTTTAATGAGATAAAAAATGAATGCTCCATGAACAAAGAAGCTGAAAAATGTCTTTTGTCTGTTGTTATCTTAAGAGCTCTATTTATGTTCTGTTAACTGTTTGATATGCACTTCTGGGCTACAAATGTGAATTTTTTAAACTATCCTGATAAGTCTCAGTTATGGGGAAACAGATGGTAGTGGATGATATAAAAATATGCTTATAGAAATTAAGTGATTTTTTCAAAGGAGATGTCAACTGAACACCACTGAACTTGTCAGCAATGATGAGTTCATTTTCAATTTCAAAGGTTGCAAAGAATTTGTGAACCAAACCTCCAGCTGATACATATCTGTGTAATTCCCTTCGTTTCAGTGATACTACTTTTTATTAGATGAGCATCTTTAAAACAGGGAATGTCTTGAGATACAGTTTACCTTTGCATCAGGCACAGTGTTTTTTGCTATATTCTCCTTCTATTTTCCTAGAATGGAGGAATTGTGCAGACGTATAATGATGGCTGCTGCAAGACCTGTAAGTGATGGAGGCTGCAATATGTGCTGGTTTGGCTTTGATTTTGAAGGCTTGTTTTTTAACCGCAGTTGCTGGGAGATGAAGGAGAAAGCATGCAGTCCCCCTGCAAATCACATAAGAAGTGTTGTAGTTACCTAACTACTCTTATTAAAGTGTATTGCTTCATTTGGCTGCTGACTTGGTGATTTTTAACATTATTGTTCTGGAGTATAACCAAATCTCTCAAATTATAACCCATGGAAGATTAAAAGCTATCTCAATTAAAATAATGAACAAATTCTCTTTATTGCTTAGATGACTCTAAAATATTGCCTGTATGATTTTCACCATAAAAGATAAGGATTTTTTCCCCCTAAAATTGATTCCTATTTCAGTGCCATTTTTGCAATATGTCTTCAAACCTACTGATTTATTCTGTAACCCTAATATGTATTTTCAAGGGCCAAAACACCAGAATACTTTTTTTAAAATCCCAAATGAGGAAAAGTTATAGTAATAGTGAAGATAGCAACTCATATAAAATCAACTTTTTAATAACTGGGAATACATACACATTTTCTGAGTGTTTAACTTTAAAATAGGATGAAATTTGACTCAGGCTGACATAAAGATTTCGTAATTTATGCAATTTTAAAAGTTGATTGAGAACAAACTGATTTTTGCTACAATTTTGACTAAGAAAATTTTATTATCAAGGTATATAATTATTTATATATAAAGCCCCCACTGTTGTATAAAACTAATTGTGTAGAGCTTGAACATGTTCAACATTTCAGAAAATCCCCCCCCCCCCTTTTTTTGGCCATTTTTGTCTTCAATATTAGAGTAAAAATATATGAGCCAATAAATTGTTGGCATTTTTGTAGACGAACATTTACTTAATAATATTGACTAGCAAGCCACAGACTTATAACCATATTTTGCACAATTATTACATAAAACTAAAGTGCAATGTATTTTATATAATTTGGTGGAAAAAAGAATATTGATATTTATCTAATACAGAACAATACCAACTTATGCTAGTCTTAAAAAGTGAACTGTAAATATTGGTATTCTATTGTATACAAAATGTAGACAATAAAGGGTATTTTAATACAATATAGTACATTTTTAAATGAGAACCACCATAGAGAAGTAACACAACAAATTGTGCTACGATTTTACTGACAGTATTCATTCTGGCATGAGATAAACTGTGTTAAAAATATTTAACTTTCCCTCAAAATTAGGTTGGCTTTATGTAGAAACTTAGTCTTAAAAATTATTGACTATTTGTTTTCTTTTGATCAAGAAGATTTTGGCCATATTCTGTGGCCATTGTTATACTTCAGAAATACTTGCTGAGGTGGCTGCTAAAAACCCCAGATATAATTCAAACAATTATATGCTGTTTTATTTTTATTTTGTTTTATTTTTAACTAAAAGCATGTGCCCTGTGGTGAAGCAGCTAAGAAGAGTACTTATAAATAGAGCTTGCAACACCTTGGGGTTTTAATGGGGACAAATAACTTTTCTGAAAGAGCTTGATTTGATGCATGCAAAGTGAGTGCGTATATTTAATTCTTACCTTGCCATAGAGAGAGTTATTGCAAAAGTTTGGTTTAAAAGTAAGCATCATTCCAGTTTTGTGTTAATCAGGAGAGTAATAAAGTTTAGGCCATCTTTAGTGAGACTTGAAGCAGCTGTGGGGTTTCTAAATTGTAGAAGACTAACAGGAAAGCTCATCATCTTTTATTAAAAGAAAAATTGCAGTTGGCAGTGTAAGAATTAATGAAATGTCATTTATACAGAAATGTTTTTATTTCATGAGAATCTTCTATTCCTAATGATTCTGCCAGGTTCTGGATTGGGTCTATTACCCTTTGCCATTAATCCAGTAGTGCCTACTGATAGTATTAATTGTGAACCAGGTATTATTTTTAATACTGTATTTTCCTTTTTTTGATAATAGTGTAAGCAGAACTTGATATATGTGTCATAGCTGTCATCATCAATAAATGTTACTATGCATTTAATGGTTCTGGGACTGATACTGAGAGATGCTGATCCTCTATTCGCCTCCCCAATCAGTGGTTTTCTAAAGCCTGGTTAAGGTTCACTGCTCAGCACCTATCAGAATTAGGTTCATCCATTTACGGTTATTCCTCCTGCTCTTGCTGAAATTTGTGTTATCACATGAATTTACTTTACAGGGTAGTAGTACTATAAAATGTAAAAAACAACATCATAATTCTGAATACAGTTACCAAGAGATTCTAAATCTGATCCCAGGTTTCTGAAATTATTGATGTAATTTTTTTTGGTCTTAAAATAGAGCAAGAGTGTCTTTTACTGTCTGGTCTCACCTTTGCAGATATGGATTTATGCTGTATATCTTTTTTGTCACAAATAATATGTTTTACACAGTTAGGAAAATGTTGAGGGTGGGGCCGAGACATACAATTGCAACCACGTGGTAAAATATACTTTTTACACAGAAAATAGAGAATGTTACAGAACTGTTGCATTACACTCATAATTCTTAACTTTTTAGGATAGGTAAGTCACAGAAACTCACTACTGAAATAAGGAGTGAATAACAAAACACATCTGATATTGAATGTAGATCTTTACAGTTCAGGGTTGGGGAGAGAAAAGTATAGCAGCTTCATTAGACATCAGCACTTTATATGCCAAAATGTTGTATATATCTCTACATGACTTGTAGCAATACAAAGATTGCATTGTCTACATTTGCCAGCATGTACTCATGCTGGCAAACACTTTCTGATGGAAATATCACAGAACTTTTTCTTAAGTGTTTCTGAGGAAGGAAAAGAGAGATATAACGGGCTAACAGCTTCAATCATATAGCAGTTTGCTAATTCAGTAACATAATCTTGTTTTACTCTGAATGCACAGATTAAAATCTAGCAGTACTCTGCAGCAAACATAATTTTTAAATACTCAGTGGAGCTGTGGCTGCAGAATATCTTGGTTACTCAGAGCTCAATTATCTTATAAAAGTGCTCACAAGCTTCTGGGGAACAGACGAGTTTTTCTTTTTGTGTACACCCAACCATGAAAGCATGTGTGGAAGGTTGAGAAACTCTTCTGAATAGTGCTTATTATTTTATGTGCTGGATATCCAGAAATGGTTCCACAGCAAAACTATTACATGATTTTGATGGAAATTGAAATAGGAGATCTAATTAACTTCTGTTACACAGATAGTAATAACAGTCTGATATGTGGTGCAGCATGAAAAATTATGATTTTAGTTTTTCAGTATGTTAAAAATGGCTTTGCACTCTATGGTTTTATTTTTCAAATAAAAAGAAACAACTCTTATCAATATTGTGCATAAAAATTTAGTATTTCCCTAATCCTAGCTCTGTATGCTGACTCAGTGCTACATACTTCAAATCTAGTGATAAAAAGTGCACCATATTTAGCAAATGTGTGCATCTCTCAAAGATTCCCTGAAGGACATCTCTCTCAAAAATATATTAAAATTATGTAATTATATTTATTTTTTAAACTTTTAAACTTTTAAACTTTTAAAATAAATTATATTTATTTTTTAAACTAAGCATCAGTGTAATCGCATTCACAGCTTCACCTTCTCAATGTTATGTTCTGAAAATTATCTAAAATGTAGAATTAAAATTCTATTTACATTCAACATTTGCAATAAAACAGAATTAATTCTAATACTATTCAAAATTACTGGAGACACCTTTTTTCCTCATTGCTTACATTTGTCTTGCCATATGTGCAATTAAAATCATATTCATATTTTAATATTTATAAAATCTATATAGCTTATTTGGGCCACTTGTTGCCTCGTATGTGCCTGCTCTAAAACAGATAATTCTGCACAAGAACTATTTACTAATCTATTAGATTAAAAAAAAATAGGGGTAATAGTTTCTGTGTGTACATCTCCCACATACATTAAGGAAAACAAAGCATAATTATTTAAATTATGTTAATAGTTTCACTTTTTTTAGTAGGAAATGCAGTACAAAAGGTGTATTGATTCAGTATGCATTTTCTGTATTTTATCAGGCAAAAAGGAAGAAAGAATTTGCCAGAAAATGACAATCAGAACAACCATAAGAAAAAATGACTGTATAAGTCAAAGCCCGGTAAGCATAAAAGAGCCTGTGGCATGCCAAATTAAGTACTAAGAACTTGGTTATAATGAATAACAAGCAACAAAAAAATGCTGCTGTCTTCTCAAAATCAGACCTTTCACCCTAGGAATGTTGTCCTACTCATAAATGCGATAAAATTAGCTATTCCTATGACTGAAACACTGAGCCCTCCTACTGAAAAAACATCTGGCTTCAAATGAAAAATACACACCGTAACTGCTTGTAACTAATGAAAGCACTGAACTCTTCAGCACAAAAAACCATCCCACTCTAAAAGAGAACTAGAAATATTTCAACTTAGAATGTGATGGAAACAGTGCTCCATTTACCTTTGAAGACTTTTACACTCTGTGTGTCTTCTCCTGCACATAGCATGGGTCTCCATATCATAAATTCATGATCCCATTTACTTCTGTGTCTGCTTAAGACATCTTATTTCTCACCTTTGGTGTAGCCCCAACTACAAAACCCTGGATATTTCTGAGTAGCAATTGTATTTCTCATGAAGTACTTAAAAGAGAAGCATTTGACAAAGTATCTCAAGACTTCCAAAAGGTCTCTGGTAAGATTCTGTTGAAGAACATAAACAATAATTAGGGAAGAGGCAAAATATCATTACATATTAAAAGACATCCTGATTGAAGTTCAACATTGACATTTGGTAAGTATATATATATTTGGATTATAAATATATAGATGGAATTACAGTAATTTTCCAGTTAAGAGAAGATGCTGAAGAGCTTCACAGTTACTTTAGTAAGAAAATTCCTCAGATAATGTAGTAGTGAGAGAAAGTGACTTCAGTCTAGAGCACATATTATTTTTTAGCCAGTCGGTGCCCTTGCTGGTTTGTTACTGCGTCTACTTTTTAGATATGTTTCTTAGAGTGACAACACAGCTCTTAGTCACAAGTAATATGAGCAAGAAAGGGGAAAGCTTTTCCATTGCTATGCTTTTCCTCTTGAACCTTCAAGAAGAAAGATAGAATTCCCTTCATTTTGCTTATAAGAATTTAACTTTTCATCAGTGAACATGGAAAGGACATGGATTCAGTTGTGCTGTTTAGAAGTTCCTAATTTTTAAACTGAGGATTTGATTTTGGTACCCAGTTTGCTCAAGCTTGAGACAAAACATATGATTAAACAATAAAGAAAAGGGTAATAAAAAATATTTTGAACGTGGCTGAACTTAGAATGAATGAATTTTAAAAGTTAAAACAATTTTTAAGGCAACAGTCCTTCTCAAATGTAAAAATGGGTTTTAATCACAAAGAAGTTTGAAATGTAATATTTAAGATGTCTAATTTCAGTTCTTATTTTATTCATAGATAAACGTGGCTTCTTGTGATGGAAAATGCCCGTCTGCAACAATTTTCAATGTCAATATTGATAGCCATTTAAGATTCTGTAAATGTTGTCGAGAAATTGGAACACGTAATCTGACTGTGCCACTGCGCTGCTCAGGAAATGGCACTGAAATTATGTACGTCCTTCAGGAGCCTATAGACTGCTCATGCCAATGGAACTGAACATTACTATGGATAAAATTTTATCTGAAGAAATAAAATGAGTTTCCTTTCACCAGACATGATTTTTTGACCATGGATGGTTGTAGTACTCTGCAGGGATATAAAAAAGTCCTCGGTTATGCTTTATAATGTAACTTTTTGCAAATTTAGTAAAAATGTTGTTTGTTATTCTTCAAATTGCCTTTTAAAATATTGGCATGTATAGAAAGAAAAACATAAATCCTTTTGGACAAGGTGTAACCATCATTTATTTCTACTCAGTGGCTTTCTGATGAGCTGTTGAAAGCTGGTTAATGTCTGTGCTTCCAATATTTTAAAATTTTGGATCATGGCTACTTATCAAAGTTGAGAATTTCTCAATGGTTCATTTATTTAGTGACTTCCAGTTGAAAACTATCACTGGTCCCATGTTTAAAGGGTAAAGAACATATTAGAGTTTTGAGAATGACTGAATTAATTTATTTAAAAAATAGTGAGTTCAACTGCAACACATTTTTTCTTGCTTAAAAATCTATCCTTTGTCCAATAATCTGTTACCAATGATTGTACTCTGATTATACTGTAAGTCACTGAGAAACAACTCGACTATGATCTGTAAGTAATTGTAGGAAATCTTCAGAGTACACAGCAGAATCGTAACAATATCTTTAAACCTTAGAGATATATTTAATTTTTATGTATATTATAAATATGAAGCATGACCAGGCAAAGGCTGAAGATTTTAAGATTTTGTGCCTTTATTAAAAATATCTAAAGCTGTTTATGGTATGAAAAATTCTATTTTATATCCATTTTTCACTTTTCACAGAAAAGAAATTGGCTCTCTACTAGCTATAGACTAAGATTATATGTATATATGTTTATTAAAAAAAACCCCAGAGCATTTTAACTAGTCATAATGTGTTTCCAGTCTGAAGATCTGTGTTCAGTATATTTTTATAAAATGCATTTTTAAAAAAAAATACTGAGATTTGGGCTATTTACTGAATTTACGGTTCACAATTTTTGACTCCAGGAAAAAAAAATCAGTTAAAATAAATGTTTTGAAGGGCTTAGGTGAGTTTTTCATGCGCAATCAAGTTGTGAATGTCCATGATTCAGCACCTTAGGCTGAATGTAATCTCCCCTTTATTAAACATACTATATAACCTTCTCTTAAAAATTAAGGATACAATTTTGAGCTTGTTTTTATGAGATTACTTTGCTTTATAAAATCACTGAATGAAAATGGTTTAAAGTATGACACTATTTTCCTCATCATCAAAATTGATTCAGAATTAAAATTCTTGTCTAAAAGTCTGAAATCTTTTGACAAACAATTATAATTTCAAGGGGTTATCATTTACTTACAAAAAGTTTTGATTATCACATGGGTTATTGCAATGAAAAATAAGAAGTATAAAATTTGAAAACCCCTTTAAACCCCGAGGCTACTTTGTTTGACAAATCTTAAAATTTTTGTTATATTCAGTTTGATGGCTTATAAAGAAAAATAGCTTACCTAGGGAAATCTGTCTTTACTAACAAGACTCATCTACTCATCCATATCCTTAAAAATAGTGAATTGTTTTAAAAATTAAGGAGGAATCCATTGTATTATCAGTAAAATATTTAGCCACTATAAAGAAATAATGATAACCCAGTAATCAAAATAAAGTGATGCTTTGAGAAAACATATGCTTCATTTGCACATTTTTATGATTTGTATGGCAGATATTTCAAATTGTATTAGATACCAGGGCCTAGAACCAAAATGTTCTCTGATACTGCTGTAAGAATTTGTGCACAGAAATTTTCACATGTGCAAGAAATAGAATTTAAATCATAATAATAGCCATAGTTTATTTACTCGTAGAGGAAATTAAAAGGACAATTTTTAATAGAAAAATATATCCTTAGAGCCTTTTGATTTTTTAACATAGAGATAGGAATCCTTCATTTACATTAAGTTTGGCCCAAAACTTCTTAATGAATTTAGCATTTGATAAAAAGGAACCTCTTGCAATGCAGCATTTCTTCCATATAATCACTGAACACTTAATGTGTTTTGATTGAACAGTTGTGTTTTTTATAAGCCATGTACTTTTTTAAGTTTTAGAACTGTATTTGTAATTAAAAAGAATTTAGCAAGCATTGTTTTGCAGAGTGATAATAAATCAGTGTTGATGCAATAATTTACCTTAGCTACTAAAAATGAATGCTCATGCAAAATCTCAGGCAAACCTGTAAGTTAAAAAAGCAGTTATGTTTAAAATTAACTTCATGACAACCTGTGATGATATTAAAATGGTATTAGAATATTTTTTTCCCACTTATCTAAAATTGTTTTTTAAAATGCAACAATCAGTAGCAACTGAAGCCAACAGCAAAATCATACATCTTCAGTGCTGCCGGATAGGATGGCTCTAAGGTTGCCTTTCATTTTATGATTAAACTTCAAACTTGTGCTGCTTTGGCCCGGTCAGAAAGCAAACACCTATTGAAACCCATGAACCATTTCCTAGATGACCAACCCTGTTACCTCCATGAAGATGACATTGGCACAATGTGGTATATTTTACATAATGTGAGCTAACCCTTGCAGGCCTTGCAACTGATAGAAGGTTTGAATGAGCCTGCAGTGTGGCAGGACTGTTCTGCTCCAAATGTTTCCTCTGTCTGCAACTTAAATACAAACATAGATGCAGTTTGCTCTGTCTTGGTTTTCTCATCTCTCTTCAACTCTGCATTCCCGCCCTAAATTGTAACCCTGTATGCACAGGTGTCTTGTGATCTGCTTTGGAAAGCTGAGCCAACTTGAATCTTAGTTAAATATGAAAATTAATGTCTGTTTGTTATTGACTAAAAGAGTTTTAATGAACACAGAGTTCCCTCCCTCCTACTCTCTCTGAACTAAGACTCCAATAATTTTTACTCTTCTAAGAGAAAGGCTGGGAGTGCATCCTTCTGAAACTCCCACACTGTCACTGAAAAATGAGAGGAGCTGGGAAGAAGTGTGCATGGTGGAGTGCAGTCCTGCAGTCCTGCTTCAGTCCTGCCATGCCTTCCACAAGCCCTTTGTTCCTACATTGCCACTGCTTTCTTCTACCTGTGCTTGCAGAAGTTCTACAGTATAAAGGCTTATGCATAAAACTATGCAGATATTTTAGGGATTTACGTAAATATATCTCTATACTTAAAATCAGATTGTACCTGAATATGCCTCTGTAAAATGGTAAGTCTTTGTCCATATTATTTATATTTGACTGCTATAATTTCACTTCCTTATTACCAGCCCATTTGTTAAAACCAACTCTTGCCTCAATATGCAAATAAAATTTGAAGCAAAGCTTTTAAATTTAGGTTTAAGCCACTTATTGTGTATTTTCATTAGTAAAATCTGAGAGTATAACTTTATAGGCTCCTAATATTCTCCTTTTTAAGCTAGACAAATCTGTATAATAAATATAAGAACTAAAACGTAATACATTTACTGGATTAATTTCCACATTGCATGCAAAGCTCTTCCCAAATATATGAACCTGTGCATTGGTGATATTTCCAGGCAGGATCAGGCCTAAAGTTTCGTGTCTGAACATAGTTACAAGCTGCATAATATACTGAAAGGCAGAGGTATTACAGAAACATACCCTGGGGTTAAAAATGGTCAGTGGTCACTGTGCTGTTCACAGTGCTTAAGCAGTGACAAACCACTGTTTCAGATGTGGCTTCTTTCCCACTTCTTCACCGTTTTTCCTGGCACTTTTTTCTCTTGACCTTCTGCACTGCTGATCCATAGCCTGGATATTTTTTTTTTTAAATTATTATTATGCATTGGTTCTATATAGTTCTTGCCATCTCATCTCTTTTTCCCCATCTCTCCTTTTACAAGAATTCAAAGGAAAAATCGAATTTCCTATTATTTCAGAGACTCAACTTTGTGTGAAAACTTGCTGCCAAATAAACATGAAGGTACCACTTGGGAATGCGGTGGCAATGGAAAACATTAACTTGAACTGATTTTTTTGAGTTCCGTCCCATCAAATCTTTTACCAGATGTTACCTTGAGGTGATGCTGGGGAATATATTTTCAAAAAACATTCACAACATGAACATAAAAAATCTTCTGAGGGATAGACTTCAGCACTTAACATTAATGCAAAAGAAAAAAAAGGTTTTTATTGAGAAAAGGTTATGGTCGAGACGGTCTGTACATGATATCGTGTACCACATTTTCTTTAACCTTTCTTTAAGTGCCAAGTGGAATGTGCAAGCTACCTATAGAACAAGGACACTTCAGAAATTATCTATCCATTATCATTAAAAGGTCACCACAGCTTAGGGTGGAAAGGTATAATCAGAGCTGAAGGGCAATGGAATGTAAGCAACTGAAAATACGATACATTGACCAGATCTTAGCAGCCACATACTGATCATTTAAGAACTGTCATTTTTGCCTATTTGGAAAAATAATCCTACACATAGACCAAATAGATGGTCATATACCTATTAAAATCAGTGGTAAAATATTCCCTAAGATCCAAGATTTGAGAATCTTACTGCAAGGAGGTAATCTGAATAAATGTCTTATACATGTAGTTTCTACTTTCACAACTAGTTTTTGTATGAGGGAACTTGAAGAGCTGCTTCTGTACTGATGTAGCATTCTGGAGAAAACCAAGAGTGAATGATGCTAAAACTTAATCACTGGAAATGCTGAATAAAAGGGAACTGGTTGTGTTTTGGGGAGTGTTCTTTTGATTAAGGTGGAATGTGCATTCTCACTTAATTTGATGAGGTTAATGCAGAGAGGGCTCCTGCTGGTGTCTTGAAAATTGCTTTGTTGATAAAACCTCCCTTTGTGCTCAATGACTACAAATTTCTCTGGGAAAAAAAATTGAGTAAGTCTGCTTTGCAAAACAGCTGAATAGGCAGCAGCTTACTCTTGTCATTGATAGCTAAAATAGCACTCAGGTGATTACACTCGTGTGTGCTGTGTATGTGTGTGCTTCTCAGAGAGAGAGATTGACTCAGTGTTTTGAGATCAGGGGTTTCATTGCGGCAGCTTTTCATTTGCTATGTGTGTCCTTGAGCCTGGGTAACATAGAAGCTCCAAAATGGTATTTTTCTGGTGAGAGTAAGCCTATCTTGTTTACTAAAAGTTCTAAATAAAGCTTTAGTTAAAAATTGTATTCCTTATTTCACAATTCACAGTTGAGTTGGATACAGTTTTAGTAAAAATCAGGAACAACCACTGAAAAAAATACACAGTAAATAATATGAGTGTTGCTCATTTTTATGGTACATATATCCAGTGGTACTGATTTTTATTTATTCTATAATTAGTTAATAATTTTTATCAGCTTCTTAAGCTAATTTAATTTCAAAGAACACAGTGCAAAACCAATTTTCTATTAAAAAGGTTAATTTTGGGGAGGGTTAGGGCACTGGGAATTATACTGAGGTAAGTATAATTGAAATTGCTGCTTCACATCTGGCCAAAGGTGGATGTCACCCAATGTATTTTTCTGAGCTGAGTTCTTGTTCAGGAGCCTGAATAGATCAGTAAAATTGATCAGTGTTCCTACTGCTATGCATTTTTGCCTATTCTTTGTTTATAGATTTTTATGCTGGTAATTTTTGGTAGGACCTCTGTAAGATCATAATATGCATCAATGGGCTCTGTCGCTGTGCTTAGTGCTTCCACGGAAAAGTGTTTTAAGGCTTATTTTAAACCCTGACAAAGGGACAACTATCTAGAAATGTGTACTGTAGAAAACAATCAGAAAAGGAGAAAAGTAAGTAAGGGGTTTCGCTGATTTTAATGAATTTTGATCTGGTAATCACATAAAAACTAAAAAAAAGCCTGACTTTTTTTACACTGAGTGGTTTTTAAATGACTACAAACAGCAGTCACATCCACAGTTCAGTGAAGTTAAAGGGAGGCCTTCTGATCTCAGGAAACTTGATATGAGGCTTGGGAAAAGGCAGGGCCAGATGAAACACACAAATCTCTGACCCACCATTGGCTGGTGCTGCATCCATGTGAAGTATAAATATGTGTATCCATTTTTCCCTTATGTCTTAGATATCCTAACATGATTTTGCTTTGAAGCTGTGGTGATTCAAGCACTTCAGG
>NW_020955669.1:604210-613836 GCF_003031625.1 Empidonax traillii | reverse complement strand
ATGGCAGTGGATGACACAGTTGTCCGTGATGCGGAGCGAGCGCAGCGTCCGCGCCTGGTCCTGCAGCAGCTGCCCGCGGTAGATGAGCTTCATCTGGCTCTCCTGACCCGGGAAGTATTTGCTGTGGGAGGAGGGCAGAGGTTGGAGGTGACAGAGAAGGGGTTTGTGGATACACCTGAGGTTGGTGGAAATGGGGAGGGGACAGCACAGGGGGACAGCGATGGCACTGCCACCACGCTCCGTCTCTTTTGAACTTGTTTTAAATCCCCCCTCGGTGTTTTTGGAAGAACAAGATGGATAAAATGTCCTCTCTTGTTCTGGTGGGAAGGGGCTGTTTGTACTAGGGGAGCACAGGAGCTGTAGGGGGGTGGGCTGGCAGCCTGGGACAGCTCCCTGTGCCCCCTGTCCCTCGGGACTCACCTTTTGAGGACCCCCACGGTGTCCTCGGGCCGGGCCATCGCCACCTCCTCGGTGTCGTTGAGGAACTTGAGGCGGATCTTGATAAGTCCAGGGCACAGATCCCCCTCCTCGGAGGGTCGGGGCTCAGCCATCCCTTGGGACAAGCTCGGGACATCCAGCAGCTGCTCCAGGCCGGGATCGGGGGTGGTCCCGCTGTCCCCCTGCGCCGCCGGCCCTGCCCCTTCCTCTTCAGTTTTCTCCTCCGCGTTCTCGGGGACCCCGGGGGGCTCTGGGGCTTCTGCCGCCCCCGCGGCCCCCGCGTAGGGCGGGAGGGGCCCGAGGCGGATGACGGCGGCGTCTCCCGTGCCCAGGATCTGGCTGGTGCCATCGGCCACGTACGTGGAGAGCCAGGCCAGCACCAGCGCCAGCGCCAGCACCGCCAGCCCGGCCACCAGTGTCACCTCGTCCCCCACCCCCGGGATGAGGGGGGCGGCGGGGGGCTCCATCTCCGGGATCCCCCCGCTCAGCCTGGGGTCTTTATTCCTTCCTCAACCCCCCCCGTGCCCGGTGTGGATGCCAGCAGGGACCCGTCCGCGGTCACCTTCCAACAGATCCCGGCGCTGCTCCCGGTGACCGGAGACCCCGAGGGACGGGAGTTCCTCACTGCGGGCTGTTCCTTCTCGCTCCCCGGCCGCGCTCCCCTCGCCGGGGCTGGCGGAGGGTCCCGGGGGGTCCCGCAGCCCCTCAGTGCCCAGCCCGGGGCAGCGTCAGCCCATCCCTGACCTGGGCGGAGCGGAGAGATGCGGTGAGAGGGGCGGAGGGCCCGGGCACCGAGGGGCAGACCCGGGCCGGGCCCAGGGGGGCGGGAGGAACCGGGGGGAGCCGGTGGGTCCCGCTGTGTCCCTGCCAGCCCCGGGGGGTCCCTGCTCGTTCCGGTGTGTTCCGGTTGGTCCCTGACGGTCCCGGTGTGCCCCACCATCCCCGGGGGTCCCGGGGTGTCCCGGTTTGTCCCTCTGTGTTCTGGGGGTGTCCCTGCCACCCCCAGGGGGTCCCGCTATGTCCCAGGGGGTCTCGCTGTGTCCCTGCCATGCCCGAGGGTCCCGGTTTATCCCGGGGGTCCCGGTGTTCCCCCCCCCCCCACTCACCGCCTCCCGCCGCCGCCGCCCGCGCGCCGGAAGCGCCACGTCAGACGGCGCCGCCGCCAGGGGGCGGGAGGGGGCAGGTGGCGGGAGCGCGCGCGCGCGTTGCGTCACGGCCCCGCCCGCGGGGCCACGCCCAGTGGGCGTGACTTGTGGAGAAGGGGAGGGACTAGATGGCCTCACCTCCTCTCAGGGGCGGGGCATCACTCCGACGATTTGTGGGCGGGACCATAAGGGGGCGTGGTCAGGAGGGCACGGGGGTTGGGGCGGGGCCTAGGGCTCCGCAGGGAGGGGCCTCGGGAGCCACGCGTGACCCCCATCGCCCCGGGGGGCTGAACCCCCCAACGAGGGCCTGATCCCTCCCCGGGCCAGGAACTCCCCCCGGGGCCTGGTCTGGACACTCCCAGCCCTGGCTGTCACATCCCCAGAGCCTGTCACCCCCCTTTGCACCCCTCACATCCCCCAGGGCCTTTCTGTCACCTCCTTGAGACCTGTGACCCCCTAGCCCTGTCCTTCCCAGTCCTCTGTCCCCCTCAGACCCCTGTCCCCCCTCAGAGCAGCAGCCATTGCTCACCCACTCCCCACAAGGACAGAGACGCCTCGAGAGCCACCTCTGCCACGTCCTTTTATTAACGCCAGCACATGGTGGGGGGGGGGTGTGTCACAGGGAGGGGACACCAGTGGGGAAGCAAGGGCTGCTCTCAAGAAATGACCCCCTCGATGTGCAGCTGGAGGTACCGGTGCAGGGTGGGTGGCAGTGCCAGCCTGGGGACAGCGCTGTGGCAGCGGGCGCCCAGGTGGTTCCGGATGGCCCAGCGTGCCAGGTGCTGCAGCCGCCGCGGCTGCCCCGCCATGCGCACGGCTGAGGCGTAGAACTCCCGGTGCTCCTGGTTTAAGGGGGGGACACAGGGTTCAGCGAGCCAGGACCGGGCTGCAGGGACACCCAAGGACACCCCAGGGCACACCCTTACCTCCCACAGCTCGGGGGGCACGTCCTCTGCCCACCCCTCGGCGGGCGGCACGCGGTCGTAGGTGTTGAGCATCACCTCCAGCGCCGGCGGGTGCTGGCAGCACAGCCTGAGCATCTGCCAGCAGAGCCGTGTCACTGAGGGCCTGGCACAGCCACCGCCACCCCACGAACCCCCACCACCCACCTTGGGGTGCCCGGGGCGGGCGCCGTGGTCGAGCAGGAGCGTGAGGGTCTCCTCGGGGCGCTGGTCCCGGTACTCGTGGACGGCGCGGAGGGCGCAGTCCATGGGGGTGTCGCCGGCGCCGTTGGGGACGGTGGCGTCGGCGCCGTGGCGCAGCAGCAGCCGGGCCAGCCCGGGGTGCCCGTTGGCACAGGCGTTGTGCAGGGGCGTATGGCCCTTGCGCCCCGCGGCCCCCGGCTCGGCGCCGGCCTCCAGCAACCGCTCAGCCACACGCAGGTACCGCTCGGCATCCTCGGGGCGCTCGGCCGCGGCCACCGCGGCGTTCAGGGGGGTCTCACCCTGGTGGGTGCGGCGGGAGGGGTCGGCGCCGTGGTGCAGGTACAGCTCCACGTGGGCCACCAGCCCCTGGCGCGCCGCCACGTGCAGGGCCGTCACCTGCCGGTCACGCGTGCCCAGGTTCACCCGCGCGCCGTGCGCCAGCAGCAGCTCCGCGCACCTGGGGAAGGGGGGGTGAAGGGTGAGGGGGATACTCGTGGGGAGAGGTGGCACCTGGGACACCCCTGGGAATCCCTGGAGAGCCCTGGCACACTTGGAACACCCCCGGGGACTCCCTGAGACACCCTGGAGAACCCTGGCACGTCTGGGACCTCACCAGAGACACCCCCAGGACACCTCAGAGAACCCTGGCTCCCACGGGATACCTCCAGGACACAGGTGCTGCACTGGGGAGCTTCAAACAGGGGCCCCACCAGCATAAGGGGTCTTGGCTGAGCTCTGGGGGGTTTAGAGGCCGCGGGTGTGATTTGGGCAGGTGCCCTCCCATTCCCCAGCACCCCCTGCCCGTACCGCAGGCTTTGGGGGGCAGTGCAGAGGTGCAGCGGGGCCGAGCCCTCGGCGCTCAGCACGTTGGGGTCTGCGCCGAAGGCCAGGAGCAGGCGGGTGCAGTTGGGCTGGGGGGCGGCCGCGCTGTCGTGCAGGGGGGCCCGGCCCCCCACCACGGCGTCCACCGCCGCCCCCCGCAGCAGCAAGTGCCGGGCACAGTCCTCGTAGCCCCGGGCGGTGACGATGCGCAGAGCAGAGGTCTGCTGCTGGCGGGGGCTCAGCACCCACAGCCCTGTTGGGGGGCACGGGGGGAGAATCAGTTGGGCAACCTAGGGGGATGCCCTGAAAACCCACCCCGCCCACCCATAGCTCAGGGGGTTGGTTGTGAACCCCAACATCACCCCACCTCCACCTCCAGCCAGAGAAAACCCTGTGGGGAGTAAACCCTGGGATGGTACCCCCTTTCCCAGAGAATTCTCCGCAGCCCAGCCCTTCCAAACTGGATCCCCCAGCCCTGCTCCCCCCAGCCCACCTGGAGCTGCAGCCCCTTGCCCTGGCTCCCCCTGTTAATTTGAAGGGGGATGAGAAGGGAAGGGAAAAGGGAAGAAGAAAGGAGAAGGGAAGGGAGAAAAGGGAAAAGGAGGGAGAGGGGAAAAAAGAGGGGAAAAGAGGGAAAAAAGAGGGGGGAAAAGGGAGAAGAAGGGGAAGGATGGAGGGAGAAGAAGGAGGGTAGAAGGAGAAAGAGGGAGGAAGAAGGAGGGAGGGAGGGAGGGAGGGAGGGAGAAGGGAAGGACCCCTCAGCCCCATACCCTGCTCCGGCGACCACACTAGCTCCTCGCTGACCATCTCCAGGACCAAATTGGCCGTGGCCTCGTCCTTGAAGATGCTCTGGACTCTCGGCAGGTCCCCGGCGTACAGGGCGTTGTGCACGGCGGGGTCCCGGCAGTGCTGGCGCCGTCGGGGGGGGTTCGGGGGGGCCCGGGACGGCTCCGGCAGGAACCGGCGCGTGGCCCATTCCCGGGCCAAGGCTCTCCGCCGCTCCTCCCGCTCCAGCAGCTCCCGCTGGAGCCGCAGCGAGCGCAGCGCCGAGGAGCTGAAGGCGAAGGTCTCGTGGGCCATGGGCACTCCTGGAGGGCTGGGGGACAGTTGGGGGGCAGTTGGGGGGCAGCGACCGGCCCCCTGCGCCTTGGTGGGGGGGGGGTTATAAATAGGGCTGTGCCCCACACATGGATGTGGAATCAAATCCTGGAGACAGGAGCCCTATAAATAACTCCTGGGCGGTAAACAGAGTCACGGGGTGCTGGGAGTTTAACCTGTTGGTGGGTGAGAGGTGGGGATGTCCCATGGGGGTGGGATTTGGAGACTCCCCAACCCTGAGGGGCTGTGGGACCCCGAGGGGAATGGCCCCTTCTGCCCAGGGAGGAGAGGGAGAGCGAGGACCCCCCAGGGGACAGGTTTGGGGTCCGGAAGGAGGGTGACACACAAGGACACAGGTGATGCAAGGACAAAGCAGCCCTTTAATGCAGGTTTGGGAGTGAGAGGGGAAGTTGTGCCCGGAGGAGCGGGGACAGCACTTACGCCATGTCCTCCCAGGGACCCCCCTGGAACCTCCCCAGCTTTTGGCTCCACAACAAACACAGAAGACACAGAGAGAGGAGCATGCAGAGGTGGCAGGTGCGGCACCTGCTCCTTGGCATCATCATCCTCACCAGGCCATGGCATGGCCCAGCCAGTGCCAGCAGCACCCGGGGTCAGCCACAGTCAGCCTGGGCTGGGGCTGAGAAGAAATCCTCAGGCAGCTCTCCCAGGAGCCCATCCAGGTCATCTGCATGGCACAGCAGGGGGGAAATCCATGAGTTTTACACGGGTATGGAACCACAGAATTGTTCAGTCCAACCATTCCCTCAAGGCCACCACTAACCCATGTCCCCAGGTGCCACATCCACATGGCTTTTAAATCTCTTCCAGGGCTGGGGACTCCACCACAGCCCTGGGCAGCTGTGCCAGGGCTGGACAGCCCTTTCCATGAACGAATTTTCCCAGTGTCCAACCTAAACCTCCCTTGGTGCAGCTTTAGGCCGTTTCCTCTTGTTCCCTGGGAGCAGAGCCCAACCCCACTCTGCTCCCTCCTCCTGTCAGGGAGTTGTGGAGATGGAGAAGGTCCCCCCTGAGCTCCCTTTGCTCCAGGCTGGACATATTATAGAGCCATAGGATCATGGAATAGTTTAGGCTGGAAGGAACCTTAAATGTCAGCTACTCCTACCCCTGCCATGGGCAGGGGCACCTTCTACTATCCCAAGTTGCTCCAAGCCCCGTCCAACCTGGCCTTGGACACTTCCAGGGATGGGGCAGCCACAGCTTCTCTGGGCAACCCCTTCTCTGAGACCCTCCCTCTGCCATTCCAGAGGAGGGGAGTCCCCACCCCATCCCGGTTTTCCACAGGACATGGAGCTTTCCATCCCCTCCCAGAGCGGGTCTGACTCACCCATGTCACATCCATCAGCTCCCACTGGCTCTTCCTGCCTGGGCCCAGGGCTTGGTGGGTGCAGGGAAAAGCCCCCTGGATGCTCCTCTGTGCTGTGGCCACTTGTCCTCGACTGTCCCCAATCCCCAGGGACACCCAGGGGGGGCTGCTCAGGGGGGTCTGGGATTAGCCCAGCCTGGGCAGGGACCTGCAAAACCCAGCAGGGACCAATTAACTGGGAGCCCAGGGGGGATTTATTCATCCTTCCTCCTGAGGGTCTCCACAGCCCAGACCACCCTCGGGGGGGGGGTCCCAGCATCCCCCCAGGGCCACCAGCACTGTCCCCTCCTCACCTGCCGCTGGGAGCAGCCGCCCTCGGGCTCCGGTGGGAAGATCCTGAGCAGGTTGTTGGGGGTGACATTGAGGTAGTGGTTGCGGTGGGAGGGGGAGAAGACCCCCACCTACAAGGGAAGGGAAAGGGGTTAGAGCCAGCTCCAGCTCCTTGTCTGTGGAGGAGTTCCTGCATAACACCCCAAAGTTACATTTTTCCATTTATGACAAGCTCAAATGAAAATTATGGAAGGTATTATGGAATAGGGAGCGAGAAAGGTCATCTATGTATTCACACACCTTATCCTAATATTTATATTCATAATTCCAAGGTGTCACAAAATAGGGAATGGAAAAGGTGATGTACCATATGAACAGGCTGGTAGTTCCCCTTATACCCTCATCCCAATACTCCCTTTTCCTCTTATTCTAATATTTGTATTCACAATTCCATGGTGTTATGGGACAGCTGATACACCCTATTAACAAACAGGCTGTTCTCCTTATCCTAATATTCCCTTATACCCTCATCCTAATATTCCTGTATCCCCTTCTCCCTTTATGCACAATTCCAGGGTGTTATGGGATGGGGAATGGGACAGCTGACATGCTGTATTACCACCCCAGCAGGTCCCCATATCCCACTCCCCTGGGATGTGATCCACATCTCCTACCTGCCTCAGGAGCAGCACAGAGCCAGGCCGGAGCTCGCTCTGCCTCTCCTCCAGCAGCAGCCGGTGCAGCGTGCCCTGGATCTCCCCTGTGGATGAGGATGGGATCCCTGAGCCCCAGGAGAGAGGAGTAGGAGCCCCAGGCGGGCACAGCTCCGGCCCCACTCACCTGTCGGATCCCGGAACACGGCGCCAGCGCCGGCGCTGGTCCTGCTCAGGCTCTTGATCATCACGGCCATGCTGGGCACCTTGTTTTTTGGGAGCTGCTTCAGGGCTGCCTGCACGGCACAAAGGGGAATTCTGGGATGTCCTGGCCAGGAGCTGGGCTCGATGATCCCTGTGGGTCTCTTTCCAGCATGGGACATTCCAGGATTCTGTGACCCTTGTCACACCGATGTGCCCGTGGGGATGTGGATGTCTGTGCTCAACCCAGCTCGGCACCCTCCCCACATTGACTCCCAGCCCTAAAAACAGCTCTGAGGAGTGAGGGAAGAGCTGGAAGCTGAATCCCAGCACCAGTGGCCTCATCTGGGCTCCCTCACCTTCCGCAGCACCATGACCACGCTGTAGGTGTGGAGGAAGCAGCTGGGATTCCTCTCGTCCAGCCCCAGCTCCGTCTTCATGGCCAGCCAGGGCCCCTTCCCAAAATCCTCCTCTGTGGCCAGCGGGGAGCTGGGCAGTGCCTGGGACAAGCACAGTCACCACCCTGGAGCCACAGGGACCCCCTCTCCTTCCAGCATCCCTCTTTGGGAGCCCACAGCAACACTGATGGGATTCCCATCCGGATCTGCTGGAGCTGGGGGGTGTGTTACCTGTGTCCGTGGCTTTGCCACAGCCCCGTGAGCTGGAGTTTGGGGAGCAGAAACCAGGATCTCCTCCAGCAGCTTCCCAGAGTGCTTATGGGATAAAGGGAGGTGTCCAGGGATTTGCATCGCTTCATCAGCTGCCCCCATCCCAACCTCTCCCATCTTATGCCATTCCAATTACCTTCCCATTCTATCCCCATCCTGATTCCATTCTCATCCCATTCCTGTCCCCATCCCATTCCTGCCCCCATCTCTATCCCTATTCCCATACTCATCTCCATCCCACCCTTATCCCTGTTCCCATGCTGTCCCTATCATTCAATCTGCATCCCATTCTTGTCCCCATCCTATCTTCACCCCCTCCCAATTCAATCCCCATTCCACTCCCATCTCCATCCCTATCCCCACTCCCATCCTGTCCCCATCCCCATCTCCATCCCCATCCCCATCCCTACACCCACCTGCTGGGGCAGGATCCCGGCAGGTCCCGGGAAGCGCCGGGTCTCCCTGCACGAGGGGACTCGGGGGGACCCCCCGGGGGCCTTGCTGGCCGCTGTCACCAGCTGCACCAGGTGGTTGGTGACCACGGGGGGGTTTGGGGGGCCGGGGGCGTTGGGGACCATGGTGGGATTCGGGAATCCGGGAGCTGTCCGGAGCGGCGGCCTCGGGGACTCCGTGGATCCAGGGGGTCTGGAGGGGGGCCTGGGGGGCTGCTGGGGTTGGGGGCAGCTCAGTGCTGGAGGGGTCTGGGGCCCTGAGGAGGAGCTGCTGCCTCCCAGGGGTGCTTGGAAAGGCCTCAGGGATGGATCCCCCAGAGCAGGGATGGACCGGGACCCTGCGGAGCCTCCCGGCTTTCCCATGGAAATGGGGGGCCTGGGGGTCCAGGAACCGGCCGCGCTGGGCCTCAGCACCACTTTGGGACTGGGGAGGGGGTCCTGCCTGTCCTGCACCCCCCTGGAGGTGGGGATTGGCTCCTCTCCCACCCTCAGCTTTTTGGGGATCCCACATTCCTGAGTGTTCTCCTTCCCTGGGAGTATCCATGTGGGATTCTCCCTGTGCCCGGGGGGCAACGGGGCAGCGCCGGACCCCACCGGCACCTCGGGCCCTTCCAGCTCCTTGCAGGCAGCCAGGAAAAGTTCATTATCCAGCTCATCCTGGTGGGCTGCTCCCCTGGGTGGGGGTCCCTGGAATCCCACGGGATGCTCCCCCTGCCCGGTGAGGGGCCGGAGGGTGGGGGGTTTAGTGGGATGGGGTTTAGTGGGATGGGGTTTAGTGGGATGGGGTTTAGTGGGAGGGTTAACTGGGGCATCGCTGGGTGACGAGTATCCAGGGATCACAAACTGGTTCTCCGCGTCCTCCACGGCGGAGAGGAAATCCTGTGTGGAATGAAAAAAAAAAAGGAAAAAAAAAAAAAAAAAAGCCGGGAATTCAAAACAGCTCCGTGTGATCCCCCTCCCCCCAAAAAAAAGGATTCACCCAAGCTCAGCCAAGCTGCGGTGACCCCATCTTTGCGGGGGGGATTCCCTCACCTCGTCCTCCAGCTCCCCGTCCGTCCCAAAAAGCTTCTGGAAGCGGCAGGACTGTGGGGGGGAGAAAAAAGAGGGGAAAATGGGATTACGGGGGGAGCTCAGATCCCATAAGGACCCCAAAACTCTTCGTGGGGCACCCAAACTTGCCCACCCCCCTCTCACCCCGAGGGGGCCCCCCGGCGACCCCGAGGGCCCCACGGCGGAGGCCTCCGCCGTGGGGCCCTCGGGGGTCGCCGGGGGGGCCCCCGCATCTCTCGCGGGGCACCCCCAAACCCACCTCCATATCCCCGCTCCCGTTACCATGGCAGCAGCGGG
>NW_020955669.1:601681-603619 GCF_003031625.1 Empidonax traillii | reverse complement strand
GAACTTCCCGCCGCGGGGCTTTGGCGCCGCCTGGCGGCGGGCAGGGGAGCCGCGGCCTCGCCTCTTAAAGGGCCGCGCCCACCTTTTTCCCCACGCGTGTCACATGTGCACACGCGTGTGCCCCCCCCTCCCCCCTTCCCCCGCGCGTCACCCCGGCCCGGGTGACTCAGCGCGGCCCAGGCCGCGCAGTGATTCATCCTCTCACACACCCCCCCTCCCACTTCCCCCAACTCCACTCCCCGCCGTTCCCCCGGCGTCGCTGCGACCACGCCCACGCGTGTGCAAGGGCACGGGCGCGTGTGTGTGTTTCTGTGAGTCTTGCACACGCGGGTGCGTCCTGCACGTGTTCTGTGTGTGTGTCTTGTACACACATGCACGTGTGTGTGTGTGTGTCCCCTGCACGTGTCTCGTTGCGTGTCCTGCAACAAGAGCTTTCTGTGTGTGAAAGAATTTTTGTCCGGGAGGAATCTTCGTCCCTGTTCACTTTTGGGACTCAGGACGGCCAATTTCAGCTCAGGGCTTCGACAAGCAGCCCTTTACCCCCCGAAATCAAGCCTTTGGCTATTTTGTGCAGTGGGTGGGCCACCCTGGGCGCTCCATGGGCAGCAAGAGCTTTCTGTCGTGTCACCTTTTGAAAGGAATCTTTATCCGTGTTCAGATTTGGGGAGCAGGCTGGGATTTTCACTGCAGGGCCCCTGCAAATGAGCGATAGCTCTTTCCCCCACATAGGAAAGCCCTGGGATTCCAAGGCAAACCCCAGAGACCCCCAGAGAGCTGCAGCCCCACCTGACCTCCCTGATCCTGCACTAACCTGCTCCTTCACCACATCACCGCTCTCCCCAGTGACATTGTGCCCCCAAAGGTGGCACAAAATGAGTGAAAACTGCCCTGGCCAGCAGCTCACTGCTCTAATTCCTCCCCTCAAAGCAGAGGGAGGTGTGCCCAAGGATGGGGCCCCATCTCCTGCTTACACTTGGCTTTGGACCCACACAGCACGTGGGTGATTTTGTTGCCAACATGCATGTTGGGAGTAAAGAATGCTTGAGACCCAAGGTGGATGTAATTTTATTTCATACTAACTCTGGCTGTTCTGAAGAGCAGGGAGATTCATCATCATTCAGGGCTTCAGGTTGTCATCTAAATATTCCATACAAATACAGTTAATAAATGAAAATAGAGATTTCAGCACATATATAACGTTGAAATTCACGATGAAAACAGACAACAACAACAAGAAGAAGCAAATCTTAACCCCTGCATAAAATACCATTTTCCAGTTTCACACTGTTGACAGATCACAGCAAGAAACAGCAAGTTACGCAAGCCAAGTCATTCCTAGCTTGGATATATCACTTTGCCATCGAGGAATGCATTGCCAATCAAAATGGCCACTGCCACCCCTTTTAAATTTGACTGAATTCTGTCCATGTAACAAGAGTAGAATTTGATCCTTCTGCTGGAGAGGGCTGTGCTAGAGCTCTGGTGATAAACACCCTGTATGCTGAGCTGCTGAACACCACAGTTTACAAAACACCAAGTTTGGACTATGTTTACTCACTACCAACCAGGAAAAAAACCAACACTTTTTTCACAGGCTGAGGTGGATTGAGCTGAATAGTCGAATCTACAAAATCCTTGAGGATCATACATAAATGGAGAGGGCAAATGTAACAAAAATTAGCAACGTGACACTACCATTCACTAGTAAAACTCTTGAGAATGTGTAACGACTGAGCATTATGTAGCATCTTGCTTCTGTTTGATTACAATGTCTTCAAAATCTCATTTAGTTGAAGTGTGAGACACACCACCAAGCTGAGCTACTGACCTCAAGTTCCCTTCACAGTGAGTGGTTAATATGGTTGTTAAAATTCAGTATGTGATCCACCGAATCGAAATGCTGAGGTCTAGTTCCGAACACGTTTCTGAGAGTTCACG
>NW_020955669.1:562921-601487 GCF_003031625.1 Empidonax traillii | reverse complement strand
TTGATTACAATGTCTTCAAAATCTCATTTAGTTGAAGTGTGAGACACACCACCAAGCTGAGCTACTGACCTCAAGTTCCCTTCACAGTGAGTGGTTAATATGGTTGTTAAAATTCAGTATGTGATCCACCGAATCGAAATGCTGAGGTCTAGTTCCGAACACGTTTCTGAGAGTTCACGGGAGTCAAATGACCCAAATGGTTATTGCAAACTGCTGCCTTTACCTGAATGACAGTGACTGAGGCAATGGGAGCACAGAACGGGTGGGTCACGATCATTGGGAAGGAGGGATGCAATCTCCAGGAATCACGGGAAGGCCACTTTCCAACGGGGTCACTTAAGAGAGAACTGGACTATGACCAAGCAGCATCACAGATTTTTTTTTTCTGTGTTCTGTTTGTTTTTACACTTCAGGAACAGTCCGAGCTCTGAGCTGCACAAAACCACGTTTCAGCTGGCGTCACGCCCTCTGTGGCTTCATCTCCCAACATTTCACTCTGGGACTAAGCTTCATGGAAAAGCTTCTGCATCCATGGAAGACAACGTAGATTTGCAGTGAGCATGCTGATAGACATCATTAGGGCAGGGATCTCTTTGGCACGACAGTTAATTCTTACTGCCCCTCAAAGTCCTATTATGCTACTACCTAAATTGGATCTGTACAGAACAATTATGCAAAAAAGATCATTCTTCCTGAAAGTGGCAAAACCAAACTGTGACTTTACTGTCAAAAGACTCTTTCAGGTCAGCAGTCTCGAACACAGTTCATCAGCGACAATTCCTGTTTCTTCAGCTCTTAAGAGAGGCAATCAAGAGTTCACTGCTCAAAGTTTGGCAGGTAAATTATCTCCCAACTTCATCTCCAGAGCACCCACGCTTGGAGAGCTCCTCTGTAACTCGAGATGGCTGGTAGACCGAGTCAAAGCCTCAGCACTTATTTTTAAGGCCTTCAGCTGCATCCTGTCATCACTGCCTTCACCGGCAGAGCTGGGACTTATTTCTTGAATTTTCAAGAGATCTCCGGTACTCAAAGTCTTCTCCGTGTTACTGGAACTCATTCTCAGGGCTCTCTGTGGGAGGCTTTCCTTTCCTGAGCTGATCTTCTGAAGTTTGAAAGGGAGTTTGTCCTTCTCTCCCGCAATATCGACGCAGTCGAGTGGACAAACCTGTTCTCCTCTGGTTTTGTTATTATCGACGGGACTACTCAGAGGAGATGACAGGGACAGCTTTTCTTCTTGCTCTTTAACACTGTAAGGAGGAGTGGGGACTTCAAACGTAGCATGAAACTGAGAATAATCGACACGGAAAAACCCATTTTCTAGAGACATCACCGGGAGGAACCTGTGACCCCAAAGAACTTCATCTTCTGTGTACGAGGTCCGAGCTTGACACGTCATTCCTGTGGAAACAGAGACACAAGCACGGCATTCCAATGTGAGCAAGCAGACCGGCATCTACAGCAAAAAATGCAAGGTAAGGCCATCAGATGAAAATCAATTGTAACCTGTAAGCTAACGATTTTATAGATTATAAAACGGAGTAGAACTGGTTTTCTTACTCTGCACTCAATTTAATGCAAGCTACGCTGGATGAGATTTTTGCAGCACCGGCAACTTTTAAAGTTCAACCTTCTTTCAGGGTGGTGGGCCTTAAAAAAGAAGCCACATCAGGGGTGTTGTGGTGTTCTAGATGCAGTCAAAGAGAGGCAGGCTGTGTCTCTTCTTGGATGTACTGGCCACTTTGGGAATTGCTAATGCAGAGCCCTGTGGGGGAGGGAGGTCTCTTTATTGTCTGGTACAGGTCACTGAAGCTCTGTAGCATATGGCAGGGTATTCTGAAGCATCCAGGACCAACAGCTGCCTCGCTAAAAATACCAGGACTGAAAAGAAAGACTAAAAATCAAGAAAATGCGTATTATTCTAAATCTTACCCGTAGTCTCAACGATTCCTTCCAGGATGACAACTATTTCAAACTGCTCGCTTCGTAGCGATCTTTGTGAGAGACAAAAGAAGGGGCTCTCTGAGTTAATTTCATGACAGATGGTTAAAGGGGAAACTAAAAACAGCTGGTCGGCTCCAGTTCCAAATCCAACATCCAGTTCACACTGGTCTAGCGGCAGAAATTCCCCCTCCGGTGTCTGTCTGGACTAAAGATAAAAAGAGGATTTAGTAATCCCCACGTGAGGCAAAACAGGAAAGCAATGCAATAAAGTTTAAACCTGCCTCTCCCATGACATTATCGTCCACATATATTAGGCCTGGGGTCTTCACAACGGAATATAAGTAATGCTAAATACTATGAGGTTGCTGTGTAAGACCAATTTTGACTTTTTTTATTGTGCTCTAGAATTTGTCACCACCTACAAACTTCATTGTTATACATATATGTATGTACTTCAACAAAAATGCCACGTACCACACTACAAGCCTTGCAACAAACGTTCAACAGGAATATCTTCTGGCAAAAGTTCCCCTTATTTGATTAAAAAGCACTTAACTCTTTAAGAAGATGAGTACTGATTATAAATGATAGACTATGCTGCATTTACTAAATAATTTTAATTGTGTTGCATTCATATTGACAGGTGCATTGGTTCCACCGCTGGGAAGCACTGTCAGAGGTAAAAGTTCTGCCATCAACTTAGATCTGATTAGCATTCTTTTACTAGTCTTTAAAAACACTCCCTAAGCAACTAGGGTATCTTCATATTGTCCCTCCACTTCACATGTATCTTATAAATGCTGACCTTGTAACTGCTGGTGATTACATAATCAGTTAGGAAGCTGCTGGAGTATTAAATACAATGCATTGTTTCATTACTGTGCTATGTGTTTGTTTTTCTGCTAAGGAAAAAAAAACAACCTTCCTATCTAAATAACCAAGTTCTCCCTTACACGAGGGGGACAAGAGTCAGTTTCTCCACTGCTGGTGAAGACAGAGAAAATACCAGCTGATTTCTCCTAAAAGCATTCTCACAAATTATTTGGGGTTTGTAACATAAAAGGCAATGCCGTGGAATAAAAACGATCTCAACCACTACCACGTACTGATCGTGACAGTCTCCCTTATAGGCAAAGGTGTAATCAAACTACTGCAAAAACACCTTTTTTTCCTGAGCCAATCTGCACTCTGAACTAAGCTGCAGATTATTATGCCACTGATTTGTTGCCTGGCTACTGCTCCTTCAGTGGGTGCACAAATTCGTTGGCTATCCATGATCTTTGCTCCACGGTAACGAGGCTTGATGTGAGCTGTATGAACCAACACTTAAACCTCAAATCGTCCCAGATTTTTATCAGATGCATTTACCTGGACAAAAACGTGTGCATTTGCACAAACCGCTGCCTGACTGATTTAAGAACTGTTTGATCTACAAACCATTTTTTTTTTTCTTTGTGGAAGAGTCTTCGATCAAATCCATTCAAAAGCAAACAAATCCAGCGAGGATGATTAGAGGTAACAGATCTGGGAGAAAGCAAAAGGTTGTGTTTGAGGCATTCAGTATCTTACACACAGGATTGATTTATGCAGGGCACGGAGAATTTTTAAAAGAAACTTTGTCAAATAGAAAGAAATTAACCTGAATGAAGATAGCTTAATAGCCCCAATATGTCAGGCTCCCAGACAGTGATCTTTGTTGCACATATACAGCTTTACTCAAAGGATCACAAAACAAGGCAGAGGACTATAAACTGTCAGCAATAAGTCTGGAAGAAACACTCATGATTCTTTATTTTGACTCATATAACACAAAGCCAAGTAAATCTCACAGATCAATGCATGCTTGAACAAGGGCACAGTTACTTAGAAATGCCCCAGCTTGCATTTTAAATGTGGTCAGAGGTAGAGAATCTAAAGGTCTAGATGAATTTCTCCAAAGGTTAAGTGCTTCATACCAAAAAAAAAAAAAAAAAAAAAAAAAAAGACTCCTGTGTCTTTAACTTTCTGCCACTGGATCTTTGTTTTGATTTTTATTACCAGGCAGACTTCCCCTGCATCATCACTTAGTCTGTTTTAGTGAACAAACAACTTATGTCCTTCAAATCTTCAGGAAAATGCTAAACTGCTATGTGGTCATTTGCCAAACAGTACTACAGTATATTCAGTACTCGTATTTGAGAGGAATCATCTCTTCACACTCCTTCACTGTGACACACGTGAAAAACCAAAATTCTAGCTCTCTTTTCAGGTGCAGGTGAAGCGTAGCAGGATCAGCTGTCAACAGCACTGCATGAAATGCAGGGGACAGAGCTCAAATCACAAACATGAACATTCATAACACTCAGATACGATATTCTGAAATTAATGCCATCATTGGGATCCTGCTTCTGACACTCCTCCCCAAGCGTGCTCCCATGACAAGACACAGCTGCTGTGCTGCTCCACCTCACCAATGCTGTGCAGTGTTTTTCTTCCATTCAGCTCCAGCCTGATTTAACTTCCAGACCTCCGTGCCAGCCAAATTCCACTGTCTCCTGATAACTTGTTTGTTATGATCTTTGAATTTCAGTTTTCTTGCATTCTGAACTGTGCTAACCGTTGTGATTATTAAATAGGTATTGGTGACAATCAAAGGGTCTTTCCACTAAAGCACCTGTACAATCCCTCTGAAATGCTAGGAGGTCACTAGATAAGGCTCTGCAAGTTCAAGATCATCAAGTTTCCCCGAGGGGAAGAGGAGGTCAAGGCTGATATTTGTCCTTAATCAATTCTTTCTTTCCAGCCAACACCTGCTAAGGAGCAGGCCTTAGTACCCCTCCAGCAGCTATCCTGCATCCTGACCCATTGTCATAGTTCTGATTTTAGCAAGAAATTTTGTCTTTCCTTTCCCCTTCCCCCTCCTGCGTGTATGTTGTTAATGGGCCATCAGATAAACAAAGGAGTTGGCCTGAGCCCTAAATGACCAGACATTAATCACCTAGCAACGAAGGGGGAGGAATTGGGAAAAAGGCCAGGGTGTGTGTATGGAAACAGGTGGGGTTTGGCGGTTGGAGCTCAGCTCTGGAGCCGGAAGGGAGGCTGCAGCAAGCAGGAGAGACTGCCTGGTTGCTTCTTTGTCTTTTCCTGGGGGAGAGGAGTTTTTGCTGCTGTCTCTCTGCGCAGCTGTTTGCTGGTTGCAGGCTTGGTTCACCGCGAGATCTTCACCAACTGAGTCGTGAGTTT
The DNA here is from genome assembly GCF_003031625.1 of Empidonax traillii. Lineage (NCBI taxonomy): Eukaryota > Metazoa > Chordata > Aves > Passeriformes > Tyrannidae > Empidonax > Empidonax traillii. The sequence continues at coordinate 596,324 of NW_020955669.1, read as the reverse complement.
TTTCTTCCACTGGGAGAACTTACTATTTGATTTTCTTTTTTGCCGGTTTTATCGGTTTTGTTCTTGAAGGGGATTATTGGTGGGTATAGGGGTATTGCTTGGTTGTTTTACTTGTTTTTTTTTTTCGTGTTCCTGTTAATACACACATACCTTTTAATAAAGGGCTGTTATTTTTTCCCTTTTCCATAATTTGTTTTCCTTTAATCGGAGCCTCTTAATTTCGAATTTATAATTGCTAGAAAAGGAAGTTTGGGTCTTTTTCTCCTAATCCATCCTCAGCAAAAGACCTTTGTCTCATTTAAACTGGGACACCCATCCATCCTTCCTGACCAAACTGGCTTCCTGCCAGCTCCACAATCCACTGGAATGCCCCTGGGAGGTCTCTGTTGAGGCTGGTTTTCCCTATGCCAGCTTGGCTCTTTCACGGCTCCTCCTACGGCCACTGCAACTTCTTCCACGGTCCCTCACCCTGCCCCTCTCACTCACACACCGAGGGACAGGGCAGCTCTCCCTGGGGCAGGGCAGACCCTCCCAGCAGAAGCAGGGGCTGCACAGGGGAAGAAGCCCCACGCTACCTGCATTGCGGCCACAACGTTGCACTTGGCCCACACCCTGCTCACCTTGCCCACTGCAACTCGGGTGCCCTGTGCCACCCGCTGTCGTGCCAGGCCTCACCTTGATAAGCTTGCAGCGGATCTGGGCAGACACCATGTGGCTGTTGCGGAGGTTGCCGACGCGGAACATGAGGCAGAGCCTGCCATCCCGCTGCGAGATGACCGCGGCGCGGCTGAACATGAGCGTCTCGGCTCGCTTCTTGGGCTGGGACATCTTGATGAACATGCAGCCGATGAGGAACGCATCGACAACGGAACCCAGCAGCGACTGGAAGAGGAAAAGCACGATGCCCTCGGGGCAGCGCTCGGTGATGTAGCGGTGCCCGTAACCGATGGTGGCCTCGGTCTCTATGAAGAAGAGGAAGGCGGAGGGAAAGTTGTACACGTTGGCCACGCACGGACTGTAGGTGTCATCATGCGTCTGGTGCAGGTCACCTCGCAGGTAGGCGATGCCCCACCACATCGAGGCCATGACCAGCCAGGCGACCGTGTAGGTCAGCAGGAAGATGAGCAGGTTCCATCGCCACTTGAGGTCCACCAGCGTGGTGAAGAGGTCGGAGAGGTAGCGGCTGCTCTCGCCGCCCAGGTTCCCGTGCTGCACGTTGCAGCGCCCGTTCTTGTCCACGAAGCGCTGCCGCTCCCTGCGGGCGCTGCAGCGAGCGGGGCCCACGGCCTGGTACTCGTCCCCGAACTTCCTGCGCACGGCCGACATGCTGAGGGATGCCGAGGTGCTCCGCGGGCAACGGCGAGGACGCGGCGGGGCGGGAGGGGCGGCCGCACCCCGCTGCCTGAGCGCAGCAGCCGCCGCCGGGAGCAGCAGCCGCCGGGTCCCCGGGGCACGGGGCGCACCCGGGGATGCCGGCGGAGCGCGGGTCGGGAGCCACCAGCGAGCGATGCCCGCTCGCCCGCAGCGCGGGGGGGAGATGCAGAGCAGCCGCGGCCCTGACGGGGCACACGCCGCGCAGCCGGGCGGGGCGAGCCGGTCCCCAAGGACCGGGGAGAGGAGCACAACGCGCCGAGCCCCGCGGCGAGCTCCGGCGGTCAGGGCGGCGGCGGGGCCCGGAGGAAGCTGCGGAGGGCCGCTCGTACCCCACCGGCTTCCAGCCCAGCCGCCCTCCCGGCCACGGGCGGGTTGGGGGGCGGGAGGGAGGGAGGCGGCGCCGAGAACGGCTCCGAGGGCGCATGAGCGAGGTGCGCACCGGGATACGGGGGCGCGGGTGTCGGGAGCTGCTCGGAGGCCCCGGAGCATCCTCCAGCCCCGCGCCCGCAGGTAAGGGCGGCCCGGCGGCAGCGCCGCTCCCGGGGCGCGGTGGCAGCTCCTGCAGAGGCGGCGGCGCTGCCCACGCCATTTCGCAGCCGGGCGGGCTCGGGCCGGGCTCCCGGAGCCGCCTTCGTGGTGCGGGCCCCGGCGTGAGTGGAGCCCGCGGCACCGCTGGGTTTACCTGGCGGGGGACACTCGGGGCCGTACCTGGCGGAGACCCCGCGGAGGTGGGGGGCTAAGGGGGATGCTCACCTAGTGCAGCCTCACGGCTGGGAAGCGGGTCAGGAAGGGTCTGGCCGGTGATGTGCGGGAAGTCCGGTCCCGGGATGTCACTTCGCTCCGCGCTCGGCTGAGCCGTGAAGAGCTCTGGCCGCGCAAGCCTTGCCGCCGGCACAGTCACCGGTGCCCGGGCTCGGTGTGGGGGCACATAAAGCGCTCTCCGGGTCGGGAAAGCCCTGCCCGGGGCCCCGGGTCGCGCTGAGTCCGGAGCGCCGGTCATGAGTTCGGTCAGCCTTTAGAGCAGTCGTTCTTTTAGTGCTAAATCAGGTACAGCACCCAGCGAAGGGCTTGTTTCGCTCAAATTTGGGCGCGAGGAGAAATCCTGTGTAGGTGGCTATGGATGGGCTCGGGCCCTGTGATCGTACAGGTGTATTGTCTGACCTTATCGCTGGGGCGATCTTCTCCCGGAAAGATGTTAAACAGCTTTCTGAAATGAGATCTGCTGCTTCGAGTGATAATCATCTGGATTACAGAAGCTTTATGTTGTATTAAGCTGTGAACCACAATAGGTTTATTTTCCAAGGTAATGGGGATATGCCAAATCACATTATGCTTCTGTTTAATCTCCTGCTTTGACCCCATGTAGACCATCGGTTCAGTTTGTTTAGCTCTTTTTTTAATATCAACAGTCCTTTTCCTAAGTAAGGAAGGTGGCTCAGATGTTTATACTTGGGAACAGCTGGACAAAGGTAGGTGTGAAAAATGAATTATGATTTAGGGTAGGTATTTTTAAAGAAGAAAAGTGTATTTGAGCCTATTCATACTGCAATGATGAGAGGACAGATTCATACTCTTGCAAAGTATCACATGCTAGGGCTGGTTTTAATACCTTGGAGAGCCAGCTCTGAGTATTGACCTGGATACAGAATGCTTTTCATTCTTTAAAGTCAGTCCTGTGTAACAGGATTTTTACGGGGCATGGAAAATGCCTCTAGGGGAAGCTTCCATTTTCACTGCTGTGCCTAACTCCACTAATTCTGATGCTCCTGGGTTTGCTGACAGGTTTTTGAGACACTAAAATGTGTATTTTCTGTATTCTTGTGTGGGGTGATTTTTCACTAACAGTCTGGAAAAGAATAGGGTTTTCTTGGGGTTTGGTGCTAAATAAGTTTGACTAAACAAACACTGTTGCTAAGATTTAAGGTTCTCTTTCTTAATAATTTGAGAAGCATCTGAAGCAATTCCTGAGCAATGGAAGTAGCCTTACTTGTTGAAACATTCTTAGTACCTGTGAGCAAGGTTGATAGTGTGACAGTCTTACTACCTTCAACAAACTGCATGGAACTGTAGTATGGTGTTCATCAGAATTCCAGGGGGATGTTCATTTCTTTGAGATGTGCTTTTAGGAAGCCACAGAACATCTTGTCATGGGGCATCTTCCTGCGTGCTCTCTCCATTTCTGCACATGATGTTTATCAGTGCTTTTAAACATCCATTATCTTCTGTCTTTCCAGACCTGTGAAAACTACCTCTCTGGAGAGATGCTCTCTGTAACATCAGCCTTGTCTGAGATACCATATGGTTATTATATAACCTGGTATTTTCCATTGTTCTCCTTGTGTAGAAGAATAACTGCAGAGCTCTGCTTGATTCAGGTTAAACTGAACACTTGAGGGACAGATGTACCAGGAATTCACTCTTTTTACATGCTTGCCATTCTTCTCCCATACTTGAGCTCAGGTGTTATGTTTTCTCGTTTCAGGACTGCCAGAAAGAAGAAACAGTCACGTTGATTTGAGCTGAACATTTGTCTCTGAGGTTAAGAACAAAGCCATGCCGGTGCTTTCAGAAGACTCAGGTAATTAATCTGCATGTTTTCAACAGAACAGCTGCTGACTGGGGTGAAGTCATACATACTGAACGATAATTGTTATATCTTGAGCTGCGTTTGCCACTTATGAAGGGAGCATTGCAAAATGAGGGGTAGATAAACACAAGTCTGGTAGATAAACACAAGTCTCTGCAAACCTGGTGATCACCAAGATGGTGCCCAAGTAAGTGTAGTAACTGTTAAGTCTGCAGTTGAAGGTCCCATGAGAAATGCTGTGTACAATGTTTTTGCTCTGTCCTCAATCTAAAATTTAGGACTACATGAAACTCTGGCCCTTCTGACATCTCAGCTAAGACCTGATTCCAATCATAAAGAGGAAATGGGATTCCTTAGGGATGTCTTCAGTGAAAGGAGTCTCAGCTACCTAATGAAGGTAAAAGTTCATTTAAGTATGTACATTTTCCTTACAGTTTACTTATTCTACTTTGTCCCAGGTTAAATGAGACAAAGGTCTTTTGCTGAGGATGGGTTAGGAGAAAAAAGACCCAAACTTCCTTTTCTAGCAATTATAAATTCGAAATTAAGAGGCTCCGATTAAAGGAAAACAAATTATGGAAAAGGGAAAAAAATAACCGCCCTTTATTAAAAGGTATGTGTGTATTAACAGGAACACGAAAAAAAACCCAAGTAAAACAACCAAGCAATACCCCTATACCCACCAATAATCCCCTTCAAGAACAAAACCGATAAAACCAGCAAAAAAGAAAATCAAATAGTTCAATTTTTAGCACCCTTTGGTGCAGTTCCAGCCACAGTCAGCAGGGGGTGCCTTCGGGTCACTGGAGATTTGTAATGTCTTATACCGTTCACCGGGTGGTGCTGTTGAGTTATCAAAAAGTGCAGAACTTGTAATGTTCTATAGTGGTCACCAGGGGGCGCTGTTGGATCCCTGGAGGAGTGGAACTTGCAATGTCCAGCCCCCGTCACTGGGCGGCGCTGTGGGATCCCTGGTCGCCACCGGGTGGCGAGGGAGGAGGGGAAAGGGGAAGGGAAACAGAAAGTTCTCCCAATGGAAGAAAAAACTCACGACTCAGTTGGTGAAGATCTCGCGGTGAACCAAGCCTGCAACCAGCAAACAGCTGCGCAGAGAGACAGCAGCAAAAACTCCTCTCCCCCAGGAAAAGACAAAGAAGCAACCAGGCAGTCTCTCCTGCTTGCTGCAGCCTCCCTTCCGGCTCCAGAGCTGAGCTCCAACCGCCAAACCCCACCTGTTTCCATACACACACCCTGGCCTTTTTCCCAATTCCTCCCCCTTGGTTGCTAGGAGATTAATGTCTGGTCATTTAGGGCTCAGGCCAACTCCTTTGTTTATCTGATGGCCCATTAACACATACACGCAGGAGGGGGAAGGGGAAAGGAAAGACAAAATTTCTTGCTAAAATCAGAACTATGACATACTTATTCTCTGTTCCCTGGATTTATCAACCGTTTACTTTGCCAAAGCTGCTTTTTTTTTTTCTTAAGAATTCCATACCAACCAAAGTATGTGTGTTTAAGCACCAGACATTAAGAACATTTGAAAATTAACATATTTTGTTCAGGAAAAAAACACCTCTGCTCTGATTGCTAAAATGAAGATACAGTGCCCTGTAACTAAAAAGTAGTCTGAGATGGCTGCATTTTTTTCCTTACACTCCTAAAGATTTTCTGGCTATCTGAGTAAAAAGAAAACTAAAAGACTCCTGAACAAAAAAAGTAACCCCGAGAGAGATTATTTTCCTGACACATCTCAGAAAAATTATATTCCTTACATAGAAAAATATTCTAGTGCAGGTATATTTAGAAAGTTTTGAATCTCTCTTTAGGAATATCTCCAAATAATCTTTTTCAGATCCATGAAAAACTCCGTCATTATGAAAGACAGAGTCCAACTCCTGTTTTACACAGTGCAGCAGGATTAGTTGAAGATGTAAGTAAAAATTCCTGTCTCCTACTTTTCCTGTTCTTTGAGCCTGCTTTTCTAATATCTCAGAGTTTTGCAGTTGTCCATTCTCGCAGTTTTCATGCGCTGCTGATTGGGATCAGTTTTGATCTGTGCACTCCACTTTGACAGCTGATAGATATTAGAGGTGCAGATTCAGGATCTTGTTTGGTGGACTCCTTTAATTTTGGGGTTGTAAATTTTTATTTTCAAGGTAATAGAAGAGTTGCAGACCGCACCAGTGAATAATGAAGAAAAAGAGCTACTTCAGCTGTTGTCAACACCACATCTCAGGGTAAAAAAACACACTGGGGACTTGAACAAAACTCCTTTGCACAATTGTGCAAGGGCTGTCTTCCCTCTGCCCCCTCCTTAATATTTCCTAAAGGAGCAGAACAGAAAAGGAAACCTTTTTGCTTCTCGCAGTCCCCTCAGGTTTTTTCTTAGGCTGAGCTTTGTTGTTGCCTGGATTTAGTATAAATACCAACATCTACCAGTGTATAGTTTACATGATGGCTAATATAATTGCTGAATCTTTTTTTGGAGGTTTTGTGGTGAGGGTAGAAAAGGGGGAGATTGAAGTTTGCTGTAATATTGGAAACATGAGAACTGGGAGCTGCAATATTACTACGTTAAATTACTATTTTTTTATTTCCTTTATGCAGGCAATGCTTGTAGTACACGACACTGTAGCACAGAAGAACTTTGATCCAGTCCTTCCACCTCTGCCTGATAACTTTGATGATGATTTCGATGAGGAATCAGTGAAAATTGTTCGGCTAGTGAAAAATAAAGAACCCTTGGTACATATCAGATAACCCATACCTAGTCATAAAACTCTGTAGTGCAAAAGTGTTACTGTGAGTAGAGAGGAGACACTTGAAGATGCTGTCACAAATAGCCAGCAAAAACTAGGAGTGTTCTGTAAGCCAGTAAAGTAACACAAAAAGAAAACTTGGGTAAATACACCTTCACAGTTTTGCATTGGGATGTGCTTTCTGGGCATGGGTTTATAGTACCAGTTAACCCAGGGAACACTGAGAAAGTTGTATGTGTTGGAGTGATTATGCTTATTATATGTATTAATTGTTTTCATGGTGTAGTTAACATTCAGTGACTTAAAATACTCATTTGCAATAGAGTCAGTGAGGTAAGAGCATGTTTGATACTTGTATGTAAACATTATATTATCAGGGTACAAATGGAAATGGATGAACTGATTTCCTAAGAAAAAACAGTTGTGTTGGGGAATAAATATGCTTTTTGCATATGGCAGTAGCAGAGGAGAGCAGTGACTTAGTTCCTGATAAAGCTGATTAAAGCTTTATATTGCCAGAGGAGGTTAGAGAAGGAAAAAAAAAAATCTAATTACTTGGCTTTTGTTGCTTTTATATGTAAAAGTGCTGGCTGTATAAAGATTAGAAGACAAAGCTGGTTGTAACAAATCCTGTTTTGAACACTGCTTGCTGTGCTGTAATCGAATTTCTTACGGTCTCCTGGGTGGGGGGTGTGTTTTATTCCAGGGAGCCACTATCAGGAGAGACGAGCACACAGGAGCTGTGGTCGTAGCAAGGATCATGAGAGGTGGTGCAGCTGATCGCAGTGGTATGAGCAGTGGTAAATTTCTGAAGAAGAGAGGGGTTTTAAATTGCATTTGTAAAATCCTGAAGTTTCCTCAGCATGCCCTTAGCGTTTCTGTATTTCAGCAGTAATTCATTAATCTAATTATGTGGGTTTTTTTTTTCTGAAATGGCCGCTAGGAAAAAATGCAAACAAAGGTAGAAGAAGTAGGTCTGAGCTTCAGAAGAAAGAAAAGAATGTTTTTTACTTTTAATCTAGTATCTTGGTTTATTCAGGTTTATGTGCTGTTTTTTGTGAGAAATTCTTTTATTTTGGTTAACAGTAGCTATATATATAAGACAAATGCAACATTTCTGCATGGATAAAAAAAACAAACATATGGAATAAGGGCAGGAGATGTGGGACTCACATTTGCCAACAAAGGCAATAGTATTAAATCTATCAAGCTGGATGAGGGAGGAGAGAAGATACATGCAAATGACTAAGGCTGGACATCAGAGGAGTGGTAGCCCTATTTTAATTTATTTACCATCTTTTCAGGTCTTGTCCACGTTGGAGATGAGCTAAGAGAAGTCAATGGTATTACTGTGCTTCACAAACGACCGGAAGAAATAAGTCAGATTTTGGTCTGCACTGATTTTCGTTTCAAGATCTTTTCTGTTGGGTGATCTAGTAATTACAGTAGATGATAACATTTAACCATGAGTTTAAAATATAGAGCTAAAAAGATGCAATCCCTGCTTGTCTTTGCATTAAGAGTTTTTCTTCTCCCAGTGGATTAGTCTTCTCCTTTTGACTTCAGAAACTTCTGCCAACTGGATCGGTACCAAGTAAGATACAAATACAAAATTAACGTGTTGTTCTGTCAAGAACCGCCCTTTAATGCTGTTGTTTATGACAAGCAAATTGCAAATTATATGTACATTCCTGGAAGATAAGCAGTTTACAAATGTTGGTCTGTGTTTCCTTTTTAACCTGTGCAGAATAGCAGGCCTCTCTGGGACACAGTTCATCTTATCCAAAATAAGGCATCGAAAATAGATCAGATAAACTTATTCTAGATTTGACACATCTGGAAGTGCTTTTTAATTTACTATAACTAGTAGTTGATGTTTACTAGCAAAGATTTCTAGAATGAAAGTAGGTGTTTATTTTGTTGATGTTCAGTCTGCAAAAGCTTAAGTCAGTCTCATACTAAGAGCCACAGAATTATTTAATGCCCTGTGAACTCTAGTCCAGAAATTAATGCAGTTGCTAAAAGCAAATGAAGGAATTTTGAAGAGGGTCTTAACATGTTCTAGCCAAGTAGTTACTGTGGATGTCTCCATGGGCAAGACACTGTTGTGGAAGATTCATGGAAAATGATGATTGTCTCTGTAATGAAGTTAAAATAGTGGATTAGCTTGGGCTGTTACCGTTCTGAGATGAAAAGACAGCTGCCAGGTCCTTAACTGGAGCTTGAACAGTCTGCATTGTAACCTTCTCCTGCTTTCAAAGTAAAAAACATTTCTCTGTCTCTCAGGCTCAGTCTCAGGGGTCAATAACATTAAAAATAATTCCAGCCATCAAAGAAGAGGATCGTCTGAAAGACAGCAAGGTACTGAAATGCTGAAGCCCACATTTTCATATTTATACATTCTGGCATCTCTGTAAATGCAACATTCCTGCTGTGTCAGTGGGAAGTGTCACTGACACAGAATTGAACCACAAAGATAGTAGAGAGGTTTCCTGTGCAGTTTCTGTTCTTTCATCGAACAGAATTACTTGGATGAGTTTTCTCCTGCTTGCTGCATTTCCATATTTTTGAGGGCTTGAAGGAGAGATGAAGTGCATGTGTAGTTAGCACTGGGGAAAGCCTTTTAAAAGCAGCTTGAAATTCCAAACAGGGCAAGAAGAAATGACGTGTTACCCTCTTTTAAAGGTGTTCATGAGGGCTCTTTTCTGCTACAATCCCAAAGAAGACAGAGCCATTCCTTGCCAGGAGGCTGGGCTGCCGTTCAAGAGGCGACACGTCCTGGAGGTCGTAAGCCAAGATGACCCCACGTGGTGGCAAGCCAAGCGTGTGGGGGACACCAACCTCAGAGCAGGCCTGATCCCCTCAAAGCAGTTCCAAGAAAGGTTTGTCAGCTATAGATTCATTTTTTTTTCTTCACACATTTACACTGTCACATTGATTAACACTTTGTAGCCTGAGAACAGAAGCGCTTGCTGAACAAACATATGAAATGAGATGTGGAATATCAGTCTCTTCACCCTCTTGGCTTATGGAGGGACTGTCTTTACAGTACATCTTTAGTCTGTTATAAATATTGTCTGTTGCAAAAAAAAAAAAAAAATTGTTGAATCAGAGACACTTTAAATTTTAAAGGAAAAGCCCTGTTTTGTTCTTTATTTTCAATGTTACATGTATAACGTGCTGTAAATTCTGTGCAACGCTGAGCTTGCACATCTAAACCACGATTATTTTCTCTTCAGACGACTGACTTACAGGAGAACAATAGGCACTCTGCAGAATGCCAGAACTCTGAAGAAACCACTGTGTAAGTCTGTTCTGTGCTTTCAGTTATGTTTTGATACTTAGTTCTCAGCATATTTCCCTGGGATTTCACTAATGACGTGTTTTGAGTGTATTTTGCCATTGATTAATGCTTTGTGTACAATCTGCCATCAAGGGATGTGCATGGATACAAGCTGCCACTTGGGAAGATTTGGGTTTGAGCTTCATCCTGTTGTTTTCAAAACACAGAGCTGTCCCCTCCCTTCCTGCTTTCAAGGACATGAAGCCTGACATATTGTTTAGATGCCTTAAAATTTGCTGTTGTGCTCACATTTTTTTTTCCTGTAGTTTGAACTTTGAAAGCTGCAAAAGTAACCCAACTTTAATCAGTTGATAAGGGTCTATTACTTCAGTTGTTTGTGTGTTGTTTTTTTTTTTAAGAAAAAAATCCTATTAAGCAATCAGAGCAGAAGAACCTTCCTGTCCCTTCTCTCTAATTTTGCTCAGTTATTTGTCTGTCTTTTAATATCATTCCAACTCTGCCTTTCATGCTAACTACAGATGATCAGTCCTCTGACAAAGGTAGGTCCTCTCTTACACCCAAAGCATTTTCTAAAACACTTGCTACACAAAGGGAATAGTAGATATATTGTTCCTAGGACAGTTTCTTTATGAATTATTATTTAACCTAATTCAGATTGTTGACTTGAGTAATGATACCTTCCAAATTTGCTCTTGATTCAAGAGAAAAGATTTGTGTCTTCTGATACACATTCTGTAGGTTTCTGAGTGAGATTAAATACAGTCTTCCTATCTGGTATGTTTAAAAAAATAAAGAAATATTGGGTTTCAACATTCTAGGGCACCTGTATCAATCTGAAGTGATTTGCCTTCATTGTTCATTTGGACTGTTTTCTGGGTTATTTTCATTATGAGCAACTGTGGTGGGCTCATGCAGTTTATGTCACTGTATCAGCTGCCTTTCCCAATATCAGGTATTTTGTGTTCAGTGCTGCATGCTGTAATTTTCTTCACATTACTCATGCTTTTTGAGATTCCTATTCCTCGTGTTCATATTCCTCTGTGCCCTACCCCCCACCTCCTTGCTTTTTCATTTACAGAAGACTGTGACTGTGAAGGATATTTCAATGGACACTACATAGGTGAGAAACCAAAATCCCTTTCCCCTTCCCTAACAACACCCCCCCCCCAAAATAAAAACAAAACAAAACCCCCACACCAAAAAACCCACCTCCACATTAAAAAGTGAAAACTGGCCTATTTATATTAATTTCCCATACATTGATAAATTAGATTATCTCTGTGAAGAGGCATAGCTGGACTTTGGCATAACCAATACTTGGCAACTGGGGGGTTTTTATTATAGATTGGGTGCTTGGTTTTCTACATCATCTGCAAACTTCTCATCTATAATATTAGCATATGTGCACTGATTTGATTGTAAAAAAAAAATTGGTGAGAATAACTTGCATTCCAAGACAGTAATTTGTAGCTGAACAAGCTTGAAAATCTGGATAAGTGGAGATGTGTCTTAAAATATCTTCTGTTTTTTGCACAGCTGGTTTACGCAGGAGCTTCAGGTTAAGTCGTAAAGAGAAGGAGAACAATCTGAATGAAGGAAAGCAAGCAGAGCAGGCAGATGGAGCCGAGTTCCTAACATATGAAGAGGTCACAAAGTATCAGCAGCAGCCTGGTGAACAGCAGAGGCTGGTGGTCTTGATTGGTAAGATGCACAACTGGTTCAAAATTCTTCACCTCTCTCCCTCTTCCCTTATCACCTTCACTGTAAGTGGTTTTCTTTAGGTGTTTGGGGTTTTTTTGTGGTTCCTGGTGGGTTTTTTAAAAGGTTTTTCAGGTTTTGGTCAGAAGTTGCTCTTTTATTTTAAATTACATTAAAAAACAAACAAACCAACCTACTGAAAAAAAGCAATCAGACTCACCAAATCCTCCTAAAAATAATGATGCAGAGCTACTTATCATTTTTCTGATTGACTTTCCATTGATTCTCTTTCCCAGGACAGCCTAGAAATCAAGGGTATCCCATAGAACTTGAATGCTAAGATTACAGATTTTCTGACTTAGTGTCTGCCAAATGTTTGTCCAACAGCTGTTCCAGGAATTCAGTTTGTTCCTGGTGATGTTCATCAAAGTAGAATGTGATGGAGCAGGTCATGAGGCCTCTCATGCACAGGTTTCTTCGAGCACTTTCCTGAGTCATCTTATTGCGTGTGGAACTGATACATTTATTCTCTGCAGTATTCCCTGTCACACAGAAGTGGATCAATCAGTTTTATTTTATTAGGTTGCCTGGGGGCCAAATTAAGTGAGCTCAAGCAGAAGGTTGTGTCAGAGAACCCACAGGAATACGGTGTTGCAGTTCCACGTGAGTAAAATTTACTGACTTGTGTGTGTTGCCACTTTATTCCTTAAACGCTGTCTAATAATGGTAGTGCCAGCTGCACTGATGAATGATAATTTGTGTTCTGACTATTGATTATATGCATGTTTTAGGAGGGGTTAAAAGGATTAATTAAAATTCAATTAAAAGAAATGATGACATCCAAAGTGAGGGACACATATAATCATATAAGCTTCACATTATCTTAGGAAAAGCCAGCAATATTCTTACTGTAAATTCAGAGGCAACATGATAGGACTTTATACATTTCATGGTTTTATTTTTGAAGTTGCAAAGAAAATGAGAGTCCACTATTCCAGCTACCTTGTTTGAAGTCATGAAAACGTGACTGGAACTAAACAGAGAAAACATTGTTTGTAAAGGCTGATGTGTCTCCCATGTCTTACTTCCCTTCTCTTCTAGATACAACCAGGTCAAAGAAAAGTCATGAGAAAGAAGGAGTAGAATACAATTTTGTCTCTAAGCAATCATTTGAGACAGATGTGCAGCAAAACAAGTGAGTCAACTTTAAAACACTGGCATAAATGACTATTTTAAAATATCCCTCATTCGGTCTTGCATGACGTAAATACCAAAATCTGATGTCAGGTTGGACTAGCTGTATTGGAAGGGTTCCAAAAGCTCTTGATTCAGTCTGGACTGTTAGCACAAGCTCAAAAATCACTTAGTAAGAAGCAAATCAGGAATGACATAAGACTAGGAGGAGGATCCTAAGTTCGAATTTAAACCTGCATATCATAAGTGTTGTGATTGGTCAGAATTGAATCTAGTGAGAGTAACAGATACTTAGTTGGGCCTACTGATTGTGTATTTAGTGTGACAGGTAACAAGTTTCACTTCTTGTGAAATTGTGTTCCCTCAGATTTTTGACGAGTCTTCCAAAAGATGAAAGGATTGCAGTCAATTTCCTTACTAGCTTTATTCTGTTTTCTGTGAAAAACATCTTTTCTTCTTCTTTCCCATTTTGTCAGCAGTGCTGATTAGCTGTTAAGTGACATGGGAAGGAGAAAAAAAAGAGAAAAAGAAATCCTTTCCTGCCTGATTTTCTGCCTTTCTCCTCCTCTTTTGAACTACTGTGACTTCAGGAAACAGCTGTCAAATGTGCTAAGTTAAATATTCTTCGTAGATGGTATTTAAAAACGTATTGACTTTTCAGATTTGTGGAACATGGAGAATACAAAGAAAACTTATATGGTACAAGTCTGGAGGCAATCCGGTCTGTGATGGCCAAAAAGAAGGTCTGTCTGGTGGATGTGGTACCTGAAGTAAGTTCTGCATCTTATTTTAAAGAATGCAAATATTGCTTACTATGCTACCAGCCTGAGTAACCGATGTTGTTCACCAGTTGTGGCTTCTTACCCTGCAAAAGAACAATGATGCTCTCACAACTTGTGTTTCCTGGCAGGAAACATGCCTGAGCTCTATACTGTGAGTTAATCTTTGACATTTTGATTCAGGTTTTGTAACTGGGTTAGGAGAAGATTTGTAATTCTACCTCAGACGAATTCCAGGTTTAAAATTTCCAGTGTTTGGCCACTTAAGCAAAGCAAACCATAACTTATCTGTGAAGTCCCCTTTTTTTCCTACTTTCCCCAGTGTTTTTTGCCACGTCCTTTCTCCTTGGTTCACAGGCAGTGAAGCACTTGAGGACTCCTGAGTTTAAGCCTTATGTTATCTTTGTGAAGCCTCTCATTACGGAAAAGAAAAAACATGCCCTAAAATCTCCCATGTCAGAAGAAATCTCATCCCCCCTGGTAAGTATTCTGTCTTTTAATCTTCTTAGACATGAAAGAAGTATTTGGGTTTGCACTTCTATGACATGCAAGAGCTCCTCTTGCATTTTTTGGAACAGCTGCCAGTAGCCTGCTGCCCCTTAATCTCAGTTGCAATATCTTACGTACCTTTTCCTAATGGCAGTGGCTTTTGTTTCATTGTCTTTCAAAGTAATGACTTAGTGTGCTAATATGCTTCAAAATGCTGGTAGTTAAAAAGACATGCTGTACATTTCATACCATCATCTTGTGTTGGTCAGCAGGATGAAGAACAGCAGGAAATTATTAATTCAGCAGCATTCATTGAAGAGCAGTATGGCCATTTAATTGACACTGTCCTGGTGAAAGAAGATCTCCAGAGTGCATGTAATCAGCTGAAAACTGTGTTAGAGAAACTAAACAAGGATTCATTTTGGGTGCCAGTCAACTGGGTTAGGTCATAGCTTGTTATCTTGTTTAAGGGAGAGATTGTATAAAAATGTCTTGTAAATGCGTGAATTAGAAAAGGGAAATGTGTCAAATTCACTTCAGAACTGCTGGTCTGCCTAAAAGGCAATACATGAGGAAAAACTAACAAAGTTAAAAGCTGACACTGCCTTCCTGAGTCAGAATTTTGAATAGCAGCTGTCATTTAAAAGTGAATACTCAGACTGAATAGGTCAGTCCAATCTTTTACTGATCTTTAGACTGTAAATAGTGTATTTTGTACAGTGAAGTTTCATTCACAGAGGGTCCCACACTTCCAAAGCATTTTAGTGCTGAGACTCTGACCAGGTGGAGTTTTTGTCCTTTGGCCACAAACAACTCTAGGCACAAATTCTGAGGCTGGAGTTAAAACATCAGAATAAGGTAGTTTTTGGGAACAAGGTACTTCAGCTACATGGGAGGGGTGTCCTTTGGAGAGGGGTTTCACCGTGTCAATCACTCAAAAGTTCAACTGGCTATCAGGCCAGCAAAATGCATTTCCCTTCACTCACAATCAATGTTGTGACTCCTAAAAGGAGGAGGCTGAAGTACAAAGTAGCTGAGCCACAGGTGGAAATCATCATCCTTGCAGCATTTATGACTGCCTTTGCTCCAAATCTGGTAAAGGCCTCCAGAGCATCTAATTGTTACTGTTAGAGGACCTTGTATATATATTTCAGGAGACTTGAATATACAGTATTGTTAGATAGGTCTTAATAAGAACACGCAGAGATGATTCTGGAATCCTGTGCTCTATAATTATTTGAGGGGGTGGAGGGAGAGTACTGTACAGGTGCATGTTAGCTGTAACTAGTTCTTGTTTTTGCTTGCCTGCTGTGGTCTAATATTTCCTGTGTACTGTGCTCTTTTAAGCAAGACCTTTTGGTGCCCCAGTCTTGTTCCTTGCATCTTGACAGTGTGATGTTATTCTTGTTCCACCACGTTTAGCAGAACTAAACAATGCATATTAAAAGCACCTTTCTTACATACCAGTGTCACTCAATCTACATTCCCACTGCTACAAGAACAAGCACTTTTCCCAGTCAGGTCTCTGCTCCAGCTTGTCAGTGCTGCCAGACTGGTGACCTCAGCAAATGTACAAGCACTCCTCCTGCAACCTGTTTTCCAGCACAGCCACCAAAAGTAATTTGGCTTCTTCGAGAAGAGAGACACGTTGCCAAGTGAGTTTTGTGACAGATGTACCTTGGGCCTAGGAAAAACTTGAATGTAATATTTTAAAAACTATTTCAGTGACAGCGTTTCAAACTAAGCAACTTTATGAAATTATGAAATGAGCAGAATAATCTTACCCTAGATCTGTATTGCAAGGCTACAAGCATGCTTTTATAGTCTGCAAGACATAAACACGTTCAGAAGATACAGATTTAATGTAAAGAAAAACTAAGGGTCAGAATTTATTTAAAGCAAGGTTGCTATCTTTAACATCTTAAAATATTTTGGATGACTAGCAGCAAATAAAGCTGTATGTTTGTTTTATGATCAAACACAGCCTAATAGTGCATTAAGAGAAGCAAGGCACGTTACATACAAGGTGCACCTTAGGTTATAATAATTAAAAACAGAGTAGTGCTTGGAATGCAAACACCCCCACCCCTTTTTTTTTTTGTGTGTGTGTGTGTGTTTTTTGTTTGTTTGTGTTTTGTTTTAGGTCCCCTGCATTCAGGCAGAACAGCCACCTGTAGATTTAAGTAAGTGGACAGTATGAACCACATAAACTTTTACTCTGCTGTGCTGAAGATTCCACGAGCCGGACTCCCCGCTTCTCTGTGCTTTTATCCCAAAGACCTGGTGTCTGCAGGATCTTTAGGACTAGTTCCTCAAAGGCATGTTGCACTCCATCCTGTGTCTTGGCACTGGTCTCTGGTGGAGGGGGAAAAAAATATTTTACCTTATTTGCAGGGAGTACATTCCACTTTGTAGAAAGTTATTTTGGGACCAGCGAGATGACGTGACTTTATTTTTTTTTTCTTTTAATGAGCCAAGCTCCTCTCCATTCTCCCTTTAAGGTACACTTAAACTGAATAGGGTAAACAGAAATGCACCCTGCTAGCTTCAGGAAAATATAAAATTTCATCTGTGCAAAAAGTCAAAACCTACATCCATGCACATGATCTAATGCAGCAAAAGGAACCCCCCAAAAATAGGTACTAAAAACAAGGCAAATGAACCCATCAATCTGAAATACAACTGTACACTTCAATCATGCTTAGCAATACCAAAAAAGACATAAGACAAGTTTTTGTCACAGAGGTGCATACCTATAAAAAGCAAGGAGCGTTTCCTTGCAAACTGGAGTCCTTCTTTTCTCTCCACTTCACGATCAGGCTGCAGAGACAAATGGAAAACATGGCTAAAATAAGCTACACTTGCCGCTTTGAGGAAGCACCTTGAAAAGCACCACTGCAAAAGTTGAAAGAAAAAATGTCTGCAATATGTAGTAATCAACAAGATTTTCCCACTCTACAGACAGCTTACTGCTAGGCCAGGTGTTACAGGGTCAAACTGAACTATAGGAACATCAAATCAGAATCTCTTGGGTTGGTTGGGACCCAACAGGATCATGAAAGTCCAACTCCTGCCCCTGCACAGGACAGCTCCAAGAATCACACCATGTGCCAAATCAGTAGGAAATGAATGTGTTGCTAAGTTCTGAATCAACCAGGAGCATGACACATGCCAGAAAGGAGATTTCAGTAGGCAAGTAGCCAAAAAGGTGTTATCAAAGGTTCTGAAACTGGGCAGATGTGGAAGGGAGCAGAAGAGAGCCTAATTCACTGATAGCCACACTGAAAACCTCTGGTAAAGCAAGAGTGAAGCATCTCACTATGCAATAGGCACCTAAATATGTCAAAACACCCCAGAAACAAACAGCAACCAGTGCACCTCACAGCCACATTAAAATCTTCAACAGTACCTGCTTCTAAAATGATGTCATAAGTGGAGCCTGCCCAGCTCAGAGCATATCACCTCCTCACACAATATGTGTCACTTAACTGCATTTTCTCTCACATTTATACTCCATCATGAGCAAGCAATCTGGGGAACAATGTAAAAGGATGCATTCCTAAACTGACCTTATCGGTTTTATTGCCAACCAGCATCTTCACAGTGTTGCTTTTGGAGGTATATATTTCCAGCTCCTTCAGCCAGCCTTCCAGTCCTGTGAAAGTGTCTTTTCTTGTAACATCGTACACTGGTAACAGAGGAAAAGATGTTTAACAGCTGTAGAGTCTTGAACAACGTTCACTTCACTTAGTCCACACTACCTAACTACTTGCCCTGAAAAAAAAAAATGGTATTAGGGAATTACAGAGAGAGACATCAACCATATCCTCTTCCCAGAGCTGGAACACCCTTGCTGTACTCACCCAAAGTCAGTAAGGAATACAGAACACAAACCCCAATTTGCCCTATTACCAGAAAATCACTGAAGTTATAACTAGAAAGCTAATAATTCATCCACTCAAACAGCTTGCAGTGTGACATCTCTGCTTCTTTTTAATTTAAAGTATTTTGAAGCAGCGCTACTTCGTGCCAGTGGCTTTGCATACCCAGTGTTTGAGCTAACAAGCAGTAATGTTGTAAAAAAATTAAAAAAAATATGTTATAATGTTATAAAAAACAATTTTTGTTACTCATTATTTTTCTTCCACATACTTCATACCTAAAACAACCCCTTGAGCTCCTCGGTAATAACTGGGAGTCAGTGTTCTAAAGCGCTCCTGTCCTGCCGTATCCTACAGTGGAGGGGAGGAGAAGGGGGGTGGAAAAAAAAAAACAACAAACCAAACACACAACATCAAATATATTTAGAACAAAAAAAAAAAAAAAGGATTTAAAACTACATAAGAGGAGTAAATTTAAAATCTTCCTGGCCAGGAAGGATACGTGAAACATTAAGATGTGAGAGTGAGCAAAGCTGTCAGGAAACAGCAGCAGCAACGGAAAATGGTTAAGGAGGGGTAGAAAAGCATGGATGAAGGTTAAAGCAATAAGCAGACACCTGTAACATGAGTGAGACAATAACAGAAATTCATAAAAGGCCAGCAGCCATGCAGCTAGGCTTGATCAGTTAAAAACCAGCTGAACTGAAGGAGGTGAGGAGTGACTGGTTTTCCAGCGAGAGACACTGCAGGAAAGGAGACACAGTGATTCCTAGAATTGAAGGAAGTCCCAAACCTTGACCAATGAAACTTTTACAAGTGTTTTGAAAGGAACATCATCTGCAACTGCTGCTGTTATGATCATGACAGACACTCATTCTTCTTGTGCTGCATCATAAATATACAATCTCAACACGCAGAAGACTTTAGCAAGGGAGGAGTAGGAAGTAAGAGGGGTAAGAAAAAGAGAAACACAAAAGCTTTGCACATCTGTCGAGAACAAACCTATCCCCATCCGTCTGGAACAAGACCTACCCATATGGCAAGCTGCACTGCGTGGCCGTCCACCACCATTTTCTTCACTCTAAAATCAACACCTGAGATGTCAGAAGAGAAGGCTGGTTAGAAGGAACTGTCCAGTGCTCGCCCTCGCAGCCGCCTCCCGCGGTTCACACGGTCCCGGCTCCCCAACCCTTCCTCTCGCCGACGGGACCCCGACAGAAACATCCCCCAGCTCGGGGCCGGGCGGGTTCCGGACTCACCGATGGTGGGTTTCAGGCTCGGCTCAAACGCGCCGTCCGTGAACCTCCGCAGGAGGCTGCGGGTGGGGGGAAAAGAAACCGCGAGTTCAGCTCAGCCCAGCCCAGCTCGGCCCAGCTCGGCCCAGCCCGGCTCAGCCCGGCTCAGCGAACAGCGGCAGCACCTCGACTTGCCCACGGCGCTGTCTCCGACCAGCAGCAGCTTCAGGGTGAGGCCTGCAGGGTCCATCCCCAGCACTGCATGGGGCCGGGGCCGGGGTTGGGGTTGGGTTTGGGGTCGGTCAAGGCTGGGGTCGGAGGAGCACCACGATCCCTCAGGGCACCGAGCGCTCGTCCCGAAGCCGGCGGCGGCAGCGCCTGAGGCGGCCCCGCCCCTGAGGCGGCGGCTGGAGCCGGGCGGGGCGGGCGCGGGCCGGGCGGGAGCCGCTCTGCGCCAAGGGGGCCTCCGGCTGGCTGCGGCGGAGCAGCAGGAGGAGGAGGAGGAGGAGGAGGCTCGGCCATGGCCGATTACGAGATCTCGGTGGAGGAGCTGAACGACCTGCTGGCCAACGGCAGCGGCTGCTACAGCCTGCCCAGCGCGCACAGCAACGAGGTGGTGCCGCGCATCCACGTGGGGAACGCGTGAGTGCGCCGGGCCGGGGCCCGGGGCGGGCGGCTCGGCAGGGGCGAGGCCGCCGCGGGTGGAGGACGGGCCCGTGTGGGGCGGCCCGGGCGGCGGGTCCTGCGGGCTGGGCCGGGCCGGTTCGGGGCGCGGGGCGTTCACCGAGCGGCTCCTGCAGCCGCAAGCCGGTCCCAGCCTGCGGGGTGGGAGCTGCTGGAGTGTCCGCGGGGCCTGCGGGCCTTCCGCGGGCCTGGCCCGGGCTGTGCAGCCCAGGCAGCCTGAGTCAGTCCTCCTGTGGCTGGAAGGCCCGGGCAGCCTCTCTGCTGACTGAGCCTCCTCCTGGTGACTGACACAGCAAACGTTAGGACAGCTCATAAACGGCATCCAAATGCTGAGGCGTTCAGTACCCTGTTGAATTCCCAGAGCTGCGCTAAAATAGAGTTGAAACGAGGTTAGAGCTAAGGAAGTTGTTTAACAATGGAACACTAGCTCAGTTGTGTCAAATCTGTTTTTTGTTTTTTTTTTTTTTCTCCTAATAATTCCTATTTTTGCTAGTAAGTTGTGTTCATGACCAGAACAGTTGGACAGAATTGATTTTTGGATGAATGATACAGATGACACCAAAATGGGAGATGGAGGGGGTGGGGAAGCAGTCAATGAGCTGGAGGGTGGTAGGGTTTTCTCCAGAGCAACCATGTCTTGTCAGAGCCAATGTTTTGCCTGAAAGCGAGCAGGCTTACATTTCTGAACTGGCTAAGGGGTGTTTTTTTTCCCAGACTACTGGAAACCTATGACAATTCAAGCCATGGCTCCAGAAATTTATTTGGTAAAAATGTTGTGGTTATGAATGCCCAGTCTTAGTTTTCCTGTCTGCTTTAATGTGTGTGGGTAACCTGGTTTTTGTTCTTAATGTGCTAGGCCTGCAGCTGTGTTGTAAGGAGTATGGAAGGCCTTCTCCCAAAATTAATATTAAATTTATGGACTGCAAGGGAAGCGTTGGTGAAGAAACAATTTTCCATGAACATAACAGTGGAAAATAAAATACGTTAATATGCTGGCATTTTTGCCATTAAAGACTTGCTCTATTTGCCTATAATCCCATATGGCATTGGTTTATAGCTCCATGCACCCTTAATTGCTGATGAATAGTTCTCCAAGACTTGTGTTTTGTGGCTAGTAAAATCATTTCATCTCTATTCAAAAGAAACACCTCTTAGTAGTGTTACTCATGGGATGAGGAACTCTGAATCTTCCATGTTGAGAATGGACAAGACTCTGTGGTTTTTTTTCAGGAACCAGATGAAGCTGATGTTAGCATCTCTCTGCTGTGATGTGGAGAAGCTAGCATCCCAACATTGAACATGATGCAGCTGGAATGAAATGTTAAGGATGAGAGAGAGAGAGAGATCCCAGGACTGTTTGGAAAGGGAGAAACAAATGGCATACAAATACAGTCTTTTTCACCTCTAGCTGTGTAAGAAAACAATCTATAAAAATCTGCAAAAATCATTCACTGGGAATGAGTTTGCCTCCAGGGGGGGCCAATCTGTGTTGCCAGATTCTTTCATGATTCCAGGATTGAAGTTCTTATTGATCCTGACCACTACCAGAAATATGCTGATCTAGATGATATTACTTAAACCATGTACTCACACCAGTAAGTGTAGAAACCTCCAGATGAATTTTAACACTTTTTTGGTTTGGCCTTGCACTGTAGGATTTTTGTGTTGCAAGCAGAATTCCCCAGACACTGATACTTGTACCATGGCACAGATGATGTCCTGCCAGATGGAAAATCTGTCAACATTTGTTTGGGTAATGAAGTCTTACAAATAGTTGGCTCATTGCCATTGTTGCTTGGCACGGGCAGCAAAAAATGTGGAAGCTTCACTCATGCATCAGGATTCATCTGATTACACTAAAATTTAAGGGGTGAACGGTCATCAGGAGCAGAGGAGCACTCGAGATTGTTCGTAGCCCTGAATTGCATGAAAATTGTGAGTGAATGCACTCAGAGATTCGTGTAGCTATAAACCAACTAATTTGGGTATTTATTTTGAAATTTTAGAATACCTGCATGTCCAGCCTTAAGTGCATTGCCATCTCAGAGAAACTTGACCAAAATAATACTGCAATAAAGGCTCAGCTGGAGTTCAGCTTAATATTTAGACTCCTTGTATTTGCAATTTATGACTTGAGCTGTAGGGAGATTTTTCTGAAATATTTCTGTTTCTACATCCAGTAGACACATATTGAAAGCTGCTTTTAGAAACAATAAAGGTATTTATGTGTGTAGGAGCTGAGTTATCTTTCAGCTAAAGCCTTCTGTCACATTCTGCTAATGCTGAGATTTTACTGGGAGACTACACAGTGTGATAAAACATACGTGTTAGTTTTTTTTCTTCCAAGGAAAGTGAGGCGGATATTGTGACTGACACGTGGAAATAACCAGGTTCAAAATGAAAAGTAGTGGGTTTATGACAAAAAGGAGTTAGTGGTCTCCTCATGTTATTTAATGGTTGTCTGTTACTGTAGATTGCATTCCAGGGCACAAGCAGAGATTTGTGCATGGGACTCCCCTGACCTCTGAACGTGCAGTAACACTTACTCACAGTCACTTTCTATCTTCCTGTGGCCTGAGAGGAGCTAGTGCTACTTCACGGTGCTTAAAATTGCCCCCTAAAATGTCATTTTGCCTGGAGTGTCTGCCAGGGTAGCAAGTACTGCAGCTTACCAAGTTCTGCAACACTGGTAGCTGAGAATAGAGGCCTTTTAGAACTGGGGTTTAAATTATCTTATGTGGGTAATGGTTAATCTTAGAAGTTAGTATGCTGGGCTTTGTGTTATCATCTCCAGTATTTCCTCACTTCGGTGAGAATTTTATATTCAGAAAGTTATAATTTTCTGCTGCAGTAGGAACTAGCAGATTAAGTTTCATGTGTGCTCTCCTCAGCTGTCAGCCAAGAAAGCAGCGTCCTCTCATGCACAAGTAGTGACCATGGCTCTAAATATTCCTGGTGATTTTTAACCTGTAGCTAGCTCACTTCTGGGCACAATATATTTGAACATCTGTTAACAGACGAATCAAAGGGCTGGGTTATCAACACCTTCTGAGAACATCACGAGCACTGAGATGATTCGCCACATTCTAATCCTTTTCTCGACACTTTCTGTCACGCAGGTTCATAGCCAAGAACATTATGAGGCTGCAGCGCCTGGGGATAACCCATGTTCTGAATGCAGCAGAGGGGAAATCATTCATGCATGTGAACACTAATGCAGAGTTCTATGAAGGCACAGGCATCAGATACCATGGCATTAAAGCTAACGATACGCAGGAGTTTAACCTCAGCCGCTATTTTGAGGAGGCAGCTGATTTTATTGAGAAAGCACTTTCCCAGAAGGATGGTAAGGCCAACTGAAATACCTTTCTACCGTGTTTTCTGTGCACTGCGTATGTTTCGTAGCGATTTGCTGCTTAAAATGGTTCTTTGCTCAGATTATCAGCAGAGCAGCCGTGTCGAGGATTCAGATCAAGGCCCTGGATCGAAGATACAAGAATATAGAAAAAGACAACTCAGTCTTCTGTTCATACATGTAGGTCTCCAGTATATGGCAAAGGGAAGTCTGTCTTTGTAGGGGAGACTTTGAAAAGGGAAACAGCTGCTGCTTCCTTTCTGGGAAGATACGATTTTATTTTTCCTTAGAAGTGTTACATCACATGAAAAAATAATTTTAAAAAGTAAGTCCAGTGTCTAAAAGTTGGTTTAGGACACTAGATCTTGAAATTCAAGGGCAGAAGTGATACAAGTAATGCACTGCTGAAGAGTATTCACATAAGCTGTTATGTGGGTTTTTTCTAAATGTGCAGTAAGGATAGAGACTGTCACCTTGCAGTTTTTATTACATTAAGTCACGACATTATTTTATGTGTTGATTGCCTCTTTTGTTTTGTGGGATTGCAGGAAAACTGAAGATTATATTTGTTGTTGATTGCCACATTTCTCTACAGTGTATTTCCTCAGAGCAGAAATCCCAGGACATAGTGCAGTGGGACAGATGGTGTTTGTTATTGTCTGACTGTGTCAGCATACCAGTTATTTCTACAATTGCCTCACGATTAAGCATGAAAAAGGAGTGCCCAACAATTCTAGAAGTTCTTTCTCTGAAATGGGCAAAGGGGTACAGGAGCTGTGATGTGGATTTTTGACAGATGGAAGTAAATTTTACATCCAGTTTGGTGGAGTAGGAGAACTTCTAAAACTTGAAATGTGACTCTTGCAGTTGTTGCTGTGACTGACTGAAACAGGCTGCAGGAGGAGAGAAGAGTTTAACAGTGCCATCCATGGCTCTCCTTGCACAGTTTGATCTGAGTAGTTGCAGAGTCAATCTGAATGTGCAGTGTCAGTTGTATTTGCTGATTCTTTCAGTCTTTGTGGCTGTCTACCGTGCCTGCCACTGTGTTCTTACAGCGGCAAACAAAGAGGAACTTTGTTGCTGGAGCCAGTTTTAAGATTAACATATTCTCCCTCCTCTCTCTCACCTGTTGTTCTGTTACTTGTGCTCTTTGGTGCTGGTCATCTTTTAGGGGCAAGGCTTGTCCTAAAACCACAAAAGATCGGGGAAGTGCAGTGAACAGACACAGCTTTACTCTTGTAATACAGTAGCAAATGTGTGATTGTTTGATATAGAACCTTTCCCTTTTGCATCATCCTCGACCCCACTAACAGAGTGTTAGCACCTCCCCCCTAAGTTCTATTCACCCTCTGTCCATTTGGAACTCGCCAGCCGCGAAGGGACCGATAAACACTCCGCTTTACACCCCAAAGATCTCACGTTGCTTCCGCTGTAACCCCAAATCCCGCCCTGTCTCCCCCCCCCCCCGCAGGACAGGTGTTCGTGCACTGCCGCGAGGGTTACAGCCGCTCCCCCACGCTGGTCATCGCCTACCTCATGCTCCGCCGCCACATGGACGTCAAGACCGCGCTGAGCACCGTGCGGCAGAAGCGGGAGATCGGCCCCAACGACGGCTTCCTGAGGCAGCTGTGCCAGCTCAACGAGCGATTAGTGAAGGAGGGCAAACTGAAGCCCTAGGACGGGGGGCGCTGCGGTGTTTATTTTTTTTTTAAGTC
This sequence comes from Empidonax traillii, assembly GCF_003031625.1. Lineage (NCBI taxonomy): Eukaryota > Metazoa > Chordata > Aves > Passeriformes > Tyrannidae > Empidonax > Empidonax traillii. The sequence goes on along the minus strand of NW_020955669.1, from coordinate 571,267 downwards.
TCTCAGACCTTTAGAGGACATCTTAGAGACCCCAAACCCCCCCCAGCCACCAAGCTAGAGAGAGGCAGGATTCCTGCTCGTCCGGCGAAAGTATCTGTCTTGAACTCTGGGACTGTCGATGCAGCACAAAGCTGTGTTGCTGTTTGGAGCTGTTGCAATGAAGAGGTGTTTTTAGAGGGGTATCTCCAGTGAGAACAGCTATCTCCACGTGTATTTCAGAGCCCCTGAAGACTTCATAGCATGTGTGGTTTGCACTGACACTGAATGTGATTCGTTTAAGCTTTATCTTGTGTCTCACCAGAGCACGAGTTTCTGAAAGCCCCGACACATCTCATCACTCACTCACTCACTTAACAGAAGCACTGTAATTTCTAAAGCTTCTTTTTCATGCACAGAGGTGCCTAAAGTTTGAATGTAGGAGCTGAAAGGAGTGGAGAAGTGTATGTACAAATGCACAGATGCACTGGTTTGTAAAATGAAGTGTATGCAGCGTTTGGTGTGGATTTATGCAATACACAGTGTGTAATAAGTAGTAAAGCCATTCAGAGCCCATTCTTGATGCACACTGTATTTCCAAGAATAGCTGTACCTCCTGCTGTTGTGATTGACATGAAATAGTGTGTTATTAAATGCCCTTTTATTTTTGTTCTGAATTCATACTAGAAAAAAATGTCATCAGCAAATGCCGAGGAAAAAACTTGAGCAAGGGAGAAGTAATGTTTGTATTTAGAAATGCTTGTACTGGATGTATGATAAAGTCCTAAGTATCAGAATGTGATGGCTTTCAGAGCTTGTATGGAATTACAGTGTCTTTATCCCTTATTTACTGTCACTGTTTATCAGCATAAAATGGAATGAGCACACACACCTTCCAGTAGGGCGCCACAGGTGTGCTTACAAAGCAGTTTGCAGAAGTGTACTCTTGACTTCTTAGATTGCTTGCATGGTGTCATTCAATTAGAAATGAGAATTGTAACGTACCACAATGTATAGGAAATATTTACTTTCTATTAAAATAAAGGATGTCTTGATTCTGTTTGACATACAGGTGAGCTGAGTCATTGCAAGGTTAGTGTTTAAATATGTCCCTGTGAGCTACAGGACTGTTATTGATGCAAAGGATCTCACACTCAAAATTCAGAATTGTTGGTTAAACAGAAACCAGGGTGACTGTGTTCCCTTTTTACCTGTGCTTTAATGTAGTTCTAGACTGAAAAATCTTAAACTTTAAACAGAAACACTATTTGTATTAGTACCACGTGTGATCCCAGAGCTAGTTTTGTCTACTCAGTTCAGCAGTCAAAAATCACGAAGATCGTACATTGTTTTACTTCTGGTTACTGGGGTGGTGTGGTTTGGGGAGGTGGGAGTGGCCAGGGAACGTTCTGTGTAGATAGGTAACTTTATTGAAATTAAACACCAGAGGTGATTGTTCTGCTTGAAGACTTATTCCGTTTTCTTGAACAGGATGGAACTGCCAAATCTCTTTTCTCTTCTGTGTCCCTTGAAGTGACAACTGGGGAGCACTTTATATATCCCATCACCCCTCTGCAGTCAGTCAGGACTCGGTGCTTGCTTTGTATCAGGATGGTTCAGTAATAATGAGCAGTAGTGAATTCCCTGGGCTAATTACATACCTGTTTGCTTTCTCCCCTTTTATCAGGGTTAAATTAATTGCTTCTTCAAAATTCCCACTTATTAATTTTGTGCTGGGTAGCTTGGGAAATAGAATACTGGCCTTATCTTTTCTACAATGCTGACTTTTTCCTACTGCTGTCTGATTTATAAATTATCCTTTTAAAATTTTTACTGTGAGCATAGATTTATTTTATTTTATTTTATTTTGGTCTTGTCTCACACCATGTGTTCTTAATACCTATCTGCACTGCAAGGGTAAAAAAATAGAGATTTGTGTGCATTCACTTTGTCTTTTGCCTGTTACTTGGAAGTCAAATTTCCAATCCATTAAAGAGCTAAGAAGCCATTAGGCCTTAGAACTTTGTTACTCTTCCATAAATTTTAAGAAGGTAGGAACTGTCAGTTAAAACCAGAATGGTTTCTTGAGCCTGTTCACCTCACAGCAATGTTTTTATACTTGTCAGGATCAAGACAGAGGGGAATGTTTTTATATTCAAAACACTCTTTTACTTCACAGGACACTCCCACTTTAGTGGTACCTTCAGTGGTGCTCTGGCCCATTTGTCTCAGTGTAATAAAACTGATTTAACATTTTGTAATATGAGGATGGAGAAGGATAAGTAAGACCGTGTTATAAATTGGTTTTACAAATTGAGACAATATATCCTAAGTTGCTGATAGGCAACTCAGAAAGGAAACCATTTCTATCTCTGCTTTTAGAGTAGGCTAAAAATAGAATGTCAGACCACTGCTCCATTAATGGATCACACCCTTCCTCTTTTAGGCTCGCTCTCTGAGTACAGTCATGGTGCAAATTCCTCTACCTATTTTAGCTGGCCAAGAAGAGCTTGTGTGCCTCTAATCCACAGTGATGTGCTGTGTACTTCTACATTTCTTTTTCTGATTGGAGAAGGAAATATTGCATTGTAATATATTATATGTAATATAAAATTGAGAAAGTATTGGGAGTGAGACAAGGTGGACAAGTGTTGTACCTGACATTTGAGACTGCACCGTGGGGACTGCCAGAAACCGCTTCATGAGAGTTGAAAAACAAACATGTGCCAATATTTATCTCAGCAAAGAACAACAGCAGAAAGGATACTAGCAATGTTTATTTTCACCATTTAAATATTTTCATTGAGCTGTCTTCTGTTGTCCAGACCTCATTAAATCTCTGATGCTAGAATTAGAAGCAGGACTTTCCCCCTTCTTTTATTTTTTAAATTAATTCTACAAGTTTGCTGTAATGTTTTTAGCACGGAGAGACTATCTAATGGATTCTTAGTTTAGCACAGAGGTTTCTTCTACAATTACTCTCTGGGCTGAGTAAAACTACAGACAGAACAAACCTGAGAGGTGTTGTCTAAGGATTTCCTGGTGAGAATTAGTGAGAATTAGTGTCCTATTAATTTCTCCTGCAAGTAAATCCGGGAAAGAATTAAGTGTGGGTTGGGGTTTTTTTAATTTTAATTCCAGTCTGCCAATGTTGCTGGCAAGCTGACTCACCAGATGGAGCTATAGGCTTATTATTCTTGCCTAGATAGTCAGCACTGAGTCCCTGAATACTGTTGGATGAATCCAGTGTGTTCTTAGCATTGGAAAAGGCAAGGCACCAGGGTGATTTATCAGACTCTGCTGGGACAGTACTAAGAGCCCATTTATTCTTGGCTGCTTGCAGGAGATCACACGACAGCATTGACACAGCAAAGTTCTTTTGAGGCACATAAAAGTTGCTTGAGGAAGACTGTCTTAGCAGCATCTTAGGAAAAAAAAAAAACCTGTTTGAGAAGCAAATAACTTCTTTATCGTGTTAAAAACTGAATTCCTGGGCAGTGTGGGAAATATGAGCTGCTGACCACAGATAAGCTTAAATCGAACACCGTGATGCCAATTTACCCCTTGTACCTTCTCCACTAATGTGTCTGATTCCTTTTCAGCACAGTGTGCTGGTTTTGGGTGGGGCACAGTTAATTTTAGCCCTGGTAGCTGCTGTGGGGCTCTGGGGTTTTGGATTTTTGCTAAAAACACAGTGATGATAACACAGAGATGTTTTTCTTGTTGCTGAAAAAAAAAAAAAAAAACAAAACCTTGTAAAAAGAAAACAGTATGTTGTACTCCTCCATTCCTCCTACACCTGAAATTTGGTGGCACCTGTTGTCTGTGCCCCATCAGGGGATTTGTCAGAATGGATTGCAAGCCTTGGGTAATGAGTCTCCCAGGAGTAAGGGAAAGGCAGAGAGTGAATCATTTTTTAATCTCTTGGACAGGAAACATTTTCGTGAGAAAAGTATGTGACAAACATGGCAGTAACACACGTGGGTGTCCCTCTGCTGCTTTCAGGAGCTCTGATGAGCTCCCTGTGGTATCTAACCTAACTAAAAGCTGAGATGCTTTCTGATTAATGGATTTAGCCTAACATCGTTTGCAGATAACTTGAAAGTGTTATGGGGTCTTGAGACACAGAAATTATGAAGTTGTCACCACTATCATCTTGTTTTTGCAAGGAAGGCTACCAGAGATGAGACCTTAAAACCTGACACATGAATGCATCTTGGGCATAGATGCCCTAGACATAAGGTCATCAATTCTTTCTGTCTATTAGTTGTCATCAGGACTGGAAATCAGTCTGGTCATGGTCTTGTGTTTAAAATAAGCAAATATTCAGCATTTGCATAGCATGTCAGTAGAAGTAGCAATATGAAGTGAATTTAAAGCAAATGCAAACATTTGGTTGTTTTGTGTGGCTTTTTTTTTTCCCTCCAAGTGTTAAAAATGTAAGAAAGAGCACATCAAAAAGTGTGATGCATAACATCCTGGCTGTTTACCTTAAAAAAAAAGTATTCCAAATAGCTATTTTAAAGAAAAACTAAACAAAACAACTTCTCACGTTGAAATTAAGCTCTTCCCTGTTTCTTCTACTGTATTTGGGAAACAAAATGTAGAGTTCCTCGTTTTGGAGAGGGATAAAAAAAGCTACCCCAACCCCAATCATTTCCCTGCAGGAAGCAAAACTACTGAGCTACAGTTTCTGGATTTACTTACTTTATACAGCGAGCAAGGGAAGAGGAACAGCAAGAGCAGAAGCAAAAAGTCTGAAAAACCTTTGGAAAACACAGTAGACAAAAATTCAAACGTGAATGGAGGTAGAAGCAGCTTTTAATTATAACATTGTTAGGAAAAAAAGCTGCAGGAAGACTTGTTGGGTTTCAATTCACCCAAGTCCTGTCAATCACCATTTGTTGCCAGGCACAAAAATGAAGTGAATATGAGAAGTTTTTGCATACAAGTTGTAGAATATGGTCACCAACCCACTCCCACACACCCATTTTATTTCCCACTGACAAAAGCTGAGATGAATGAGTTGTTGTCTGGCCCTTCCCACTTCGTATGGTCATTGGCTGGCTTGGCTCTAAAAAGGATTTTAAAAAGGGGAATAATGTGCCTTTGCCTAGGATCTGAAGCTGTCAGAGTGCTGAAAAGCTAATCTGTGAGCTGCCACCATGCAGATCTCCTGGGCTGTGTGCGCTGTCTGTGTCCTGGCACAAATTGCATTTCGATCCGTGGAAGGGTGGCAGGTGTTTAAAAATGATGCTACAGAAATCATCCCTGAAATCACTGAAAACACAGAAACACCGATGGAGCAGACTTTCAGCGACAACAACACAATGAATCAGGCGAAACACGGAGGAAGACACATACAGCAAGCTCCAGACCCTAATGGTAAGAAAAAATATCATTATTAACTGGTTTGGACCCTAAGAGACAGTTTGTAAACGAATGCTTTTTTTATATGTTTGTTTATTGAAACTTTGAGGTGTGCTTTAAGTGATAAAGATTTACATCTACTATTGAAGAAGTGTGAATGTAAAGGTTAGAAGGAATGGTGTGGAGTTCTGTGGTGACAGCATGGTCTGTCTGTTGAACATTGCCCAGTTGCTCTCTGCGATCTCCAATAAAAACTTGGAGCAGATATTACTTAACATTTCACTGTGCTTTCAAGCATTGTGAGGAAATATCAGAATTCTTCTTTCCCTCTTTAGTGGATTGACAGTGGAGATGTAAGTTCTCAATATTTAGGAAGACCCACACCGGTTGTGACTAAGAAATGGCACATGGGGGTTGTGTTCAGCTACATTGGAGAATTGTGCTGTTCTCTCTTTTGCCAACAACCAGGTCTTCCAAAAAATGCCAGATGCTTTGTGATATATTGCCACATTTGGCCAAACATCCAGCTTTGGCAGTGAGGCATCGAACACAGGCTTCGTGAGGAGAGGCAGGAGATGAGAAGCTCACGCCAGGCAGAGAAAGGGCAGTTTTAAAACAGTTTTCCACTGGCAAATAGGGCAAACTTGGTCTGCCAGACACACAGTACAAAGCCTGTAGAGAGAGTTTGCACTGTTGTGCATTGCAGATTTGAATCAACCTTCTTTTTCTGGGGGCAGCTGAAAGGCAGTTGGGATTTTCTGCTGCAGCTGTCAGTGAAGGTGTTTAAACCCACAGTATTAACAGTGTTTTAGGAGAGAAAGTAGTGCTTTTGGGAGTGTGACTTTAGAGGATTCTTGCATTCCTAAGAGGGGGAGCACCCTGCTTCTCACAGGCAGCCCCACCAACCCCCTGCTCATGGCAGGTTGGTTTTGTTGTTCCATCTGAATACCTTAATTTTTTAGCCTCTTACTACTCTGACATCAACCCATGGGAATCTGCCCCACTGATATGTGTGTATTTTTTGAAGTGGAAAGGACATTTACTCAAAAAATCAAGGGTAAAGGAGACTGGACAGTTATTCAAGATATACAGTGGTCTTATTTTAACATCTTTAACACAAGGAATCAAAATTGTGGTCCAAAGTGGCCTGAAACCCTTCTGGAACATATAATGTTGCATCAGCCCATGAATAATTTTGCAGTATGATGTTGAACCTGCACACTTACAGGACAGGACATAAATGCACAGAAAATAAGCCTATATAGCTGAGGCAAATGCCTGAATATTTAATTGCATTTTTAATTGTGCCTGTCTATGCATTATGGTGATACAATACACCTGATTCAAAGCCTTATTTTTTACAGACAGACATAATTTTCTTGAATGCTTAGAAATTAAAATGTTTCTACCACTAATGGCTCAGGGTCAGACTTCTCTTTTGCTGAACTAAGGAGGGAATCACCTTGTATACAGTGAGGAGTTAAAACTGTCCTTTTGACAAAGAGAAGAACATTAATATGTGTTTATCTAGATGAAGTTATTGGACAAACGCTTTTAAAAATCAAATTCTGTGTCTTCCAAACAGGCCAGTTAGCCAAGCATGTAATTTAGAAAAAGAGACACTTTTGGAAAAAGTTACATTGGACAGTTTGTCTAAGTCCTTAAGGCTAAAAAAAATCTTGTATTTCCTAATGTTTCATTTGCCTGGAGCTGTCCATTGAGAAAAAGGGGGGAAGGGAAACTGTATAGTTCCTAATCAGCCAGAAGGTGCCTCTAGCTGTCTGAAGGAAATTGTGTGGGACGTGGAATTATCCCAGAGAGCAGTAAACTTGGAAAAGCCAATGTCTGAATGGTGGGAATTCCTTAGGGCTGCTGTTACTTGCTATTTCTCTAACCTGGAACAGATTATGGTAGTTAAAATTCACTTAAGGAACACTTTCTCTGTTGCAAAAGAGTTTTAAATCTGGAGTCGACATCTGAAGTCAGTGGAGTTAAACCAGAGCAACGGGGGAAGGTGTTCCCCGTGGGTAAATGAAGCCAGGAGAATAATATCAAATTTTGCCATGGAGTAATGGCTGTACTTCAGCAGCTCCACTGCCCCCCTGCACAACCCTGGCATGGAATGCACCCCATGGCAAGAGAAGGATTTTATTCAGGAATTTGTACAGTGTTACTCCAGGGTCTCATAACTAGAGTGGCCAAATAATCAGAAGCCTCACAAGTGAATATTTTGAAATATTTCTCTCGAAAATCAAGATGCAAGATGTTCAGCTGGTACCTAGAGACAGATACCTCCTGTGGAAACAACAACAACAAAAAAAAAGCGCTTTCTCGGGGGTGGGAAAGTAATTAACGTGTTTCTTGTTCGCAGATGCCTCCGACTTCAGCTGCAGGGAGATGAGAACCACCCGCTACATCACGGACGGGCCCTGCCGCAGCCTCAAACCTGTCAAGGAGCTCATCTGCTCGGGCCAGTGCGTCCCCTCTCACCTGCTCCCCAACTCCATCGGCAGGGGGAAGTGGTGGCGTCAGAACTCCTTGGATTATCGCTGCATCCCCGCTCACAGCCGCACGCAGCGCCTCCAGATGTCCTGCCCCGGCGAGGAGAGCCGGACTTACAAATTCCGAGCCGTCACATCCTGCAAGTGCAAGCGCTACACCCGCTACCACAACCAGTCGGAGCTGAAGGACTTCGGCAAGGACAACGCCAGGCCTCAGAAGAACAAGAAGCCCCACCTGTCCAGAGCCAGGAGCGGCAAATCCAACCAGCACGAGTTAGAAAATGCTTATTAGGAAGGTGGCTCTGGGTGACTCACGGACTGGCGGCTCCGGGTAACTTTGCAAACCGTCACAGGGCACTCAGAGGCCACAGCAGTGACGTTCTGACTGCAGTAGGTTCCAATTCCTTCTGCTAAAGCTGGGTCAAATGCTCACATAGGCAAAAATAAATAAATAAATAAATCTGTCAGATTGTAGCACTTATGGTCTGATAGGAAAACG
>NW_020955669.1:552573-562607 GCF_003031625.1 Empidonax traillii | reverse complement strand
GGCGGCTCCGGGTAACTTTGCAAACCGTCACAGGGCACTCAGAGGCCACAGCAGTGACGTTCTGACTGCAGTAGGTTCCAATTCCTTCTGCTAAAGCTGGGTCAAATGCTCACATAGGCAAAAATAAATAAATAAATAAATCTGTCAGATTGTAGCACTTATGGTCTGATAGGAAAACGAGACAAACCAAGCTGGAGGTAGCGACGTCTAAATTCAGGCTGAAGGGAGAGGTGCAGGTTGGAGGTTCACGAGGGGTTGTGTGGCTTGTATGATGAGTAGGCAGGCAGAGGGAAGGGAAGCTGTTATGGTGACAATCACACTTTGCTAGAAACCATTCCACTCACTCCAAGTGAAAAGAGCGTGGAGATCCCTTTCCCACACAAGAGCCATGATGCAGGGCCAGCATCCAATTAGGGAAGCATCAGGAGAGTGAATGCTCTCTGAAGAAGCTGTAGAAAGTTAGGTATAACAGGAATTTCAACAGTTATGGTGACTGAAGTCAAATCGTTGGGAAATTACCGTATTGTCAGGCATCCTCATGTACCAGGAGTTTTCCTCTAAAACACAAAGATCAAAACCACAAGTAAAAGTGTGACAAATCTATTTCATACCTTTGCCTAAAAGACTGTGGGACCAACAGATTCAAAACTGAGATCTGGCAGCTAAAACCATATTTGATTTAGAAACAGTGGCTTGGTTTAGGAACAACTCAACAAATTCTACGAGGGGGAAGCAGATTTATGAAATGCTCGCTCCTCTCAAAGCAGATAACCTCACTGATGTTTGTCCTGTACACAGCTAACCATATGCATGGTTTAACATAAAAGATGCTGATCACTCCTGATTTCCTAGAATGCATTTGGCTTTAGTATCAGCTTAGATACCTCTATTTACATTTTTCTGTTCTGTAGAGTTTGGATTATCTGGCCACACGTTTTGTAGCACTGGGGCTGTGCAGGCCAAGCTCTGGGAGTGCAGTGGTGGCTCTGCATGAAAAGAGAGCCTCTGCTAATTTTGGAGTCATTAATTCCTCTAGAAAAAGGTCTTTAGTATGTGCAGCTTTGGTAAGTCTTTAGTTTGGCAGCAACTTGCCTTTACTTAGCTTCTCAGCACTCAGACTAATGTTTGTGTTTTTACATTAAAAAATACTATTAGTGAGTTGTCACGTCCTGTATACATCTGGTAGAATATGCTGAAATCATGTGGAAATTTATGATGTTGTTGATAGATTTTTCAATTATTTTACGTGGGACCAGAACCTAGAGAGACAAGGTATCATTTAAGAGAATGAATTAACATATTTATTTTTTTTTCCCCAGAAGTTATTTATGCAATGTTTTTTTCCTTGTAGAAAATGAGAAGTAACACTGCTTTAAAAATATTGGTCTGTTATTTTTAATTTTAATTACGTGGTTAATAAAGTAGAAATAACGATTAATTGTAGGAAGACTCATTGATTTTCAGCTGCAATATAAGGCTGCAAAGCCAGTGATCTCACAGAGCAGGCAGGGTGTCAACTCCAATTTCTGTGGTAGTGTCAAGGTCTTTAATTCTAATAACCTACACATCTCTAAAGAAACTCCATCCTGGAACTTCTTGCTCCAGTGGTTGATATTTCTCATGGAAAAACTTTTCCTGGGCAGATGAGCAGCTCAGAACTGTTTTCATATTCTCATTTCTGCTTCCCCTGGGGAAGAAAAATTTTACTGATTTCAGTCTCCCTCCTGCTCCCAGTGACACTTCCAGATTCATGTGTTCACAGCCTGAGAAAGCCACCAAAGAAAACAAGAAATCTGTGAACTGTCAGTCAAGATTTCTTGACTGAAACCTGATTTCTTCAGATACCTCTCACTGAAAAAAAAATAATGTGTGGAACCCCCTTGCAAAAAAAAAAAAGTTCTCCTGCTCGGTTCTCATCTACCAAAAGTGCAAACGTTTCCTGCTTTTAATCTGCTGTTCAAAATCTTGCAGTTTTCTGACTTAACAATAAAAGGATTGGTTCTTTCCAAGTTATAAAAGCTCCTACAGTGGATGGGGAGTCCTGAGGCACTTTCACTGCTGCATTTCCTCTCAACCCCCATCCTGATTTGTGTTCCTTACCACAGGTTAAAAGTGGATGAGATGTGCAGTCAGGATATATGATTAGTCTTCTTTAATTGCACTCCTGAAGCAGTCGCCTCCAACCACCACTTTTGCAATTTATGTTATCAGGAGGCTAAAAAGAGTCGGTGTGCCTACTTTATTTGGGTTTTTTTTTCTGGCAAAAATACAATTCTACTATTATTTGGTGAAAAATAAAGCTACAAGGAGCAGAAACAGCCTGCTGGTATCCACAAAATCCCAAAGATTTTGGGTGAGGGTCAACTTTTTAATTACAAATTGCACCACAAAGAACATGACTTTATACTGGGAGGGCTTAAGCCAAGAAAATACATTGTGTTGTGCTCTGCAAGTGTGGTTGAGAGAGCCAGCATTGTGAAATATGGAAGGAATAAACACGTATTTTTTTAGCCATATGACATCAACTTATAATTAGCTCGTGTCACTCAAAATTAGTGCAGTGTATGGGCACACAGGAGATCTTTTCTATAATAAACAGGCTCAAAAGTCTCAAATTATCATATAACATATTTATATGTAGTAGTTTGAGCTGGGATTGAACATACTGTGCAGAGCTAACCTGAAATTTGAATAATCTGGAGCACCCCTTGACAGGCAAGGAGTGAAAAGTCCACTTTTAAAATAACATTCAAAATAAAACCAGTACAAGCTGCAGAACTTGCAGCACAGCTGATGCTGTTTAGGTGTACAAAGCTTTTCCCAGTTATATTCACAGGCACTGACATTTCTCTTCTGTCCCAAGAACAGTTTTGACACTGAATGTTGGAGAGCTGTGACATCAAGCTGCAGATTTTCATGCATGAGGCTCACAATGCCTTGTTGCCATTTCACTGGATTAGGAAATGTGATGCTTCGCTGTATTTTTTTTTAGACCAAAATGAATTTTGTTCTCGCTAGAGTACAATAAACATGGAAGACCAAAGGGGAGGATGCAACGCTGATTCTTCTACCTTTGTTAACCATTTCTGATGCTGTTTCATGAACTGGCTGTTTCTTCCAATCCTAAAAACTTTCGCTGTTCTTTTATGAGGGCAAGTTCTTACTGTGAAAACAGGGTAGTGAAGCTAATCATTAAAACATGAGTAGGGGTAAAACTCATCAGCACACACCCTGCTAATTCTGAAATAAAAATATAGCAGACACAAAGAGAGTCTTCAAAACATCTCATCTCTACCCCATCACAGTATATGGCTAAATTGAACACTTCCAGGGATGGGGCAACCTGTGCCAAGACCTCACCATCCTCCCAGGGAAGAATTCCTTCCTAAAATCTAACCTAAGCCTAACCTAACCTCTTCTGATTTAAGACCCTTGCCCTTCATCCTATCACTAAACCCCTGGCACAGAGGCCTTCCCATGTTTCCTGCCAGCCCCCTTTAGGGATTGGAAACCTGCTCTAAGGAATTCTGGAGCCTTCCCTTCTCCAGGCTGAACAGCCCCCTACCCTTTCAACCTTGTCCTTATATTTGGGAGGCACTTCAGCCCCCTGATCATCTTCGAGGTGCTCCTCTGGACCTTCTCAAGGAGGTCCAGGCTCTTCCCAGAAGCCCCCCAGAACAGGAGACAACATTCCTGCTGGGGTTCTCACAAGGTGGAGTAGAGGGGGAGAATCCCTTCCTTTGACCCTCTGGTCACGCTGCTTTTCATGCAGCCCGGGATGTGATTGACTTTCTGGGCTGGGAGCGCACATTGCTGGCTCAGATTAAGATTTTTTTCCATCCGCTGATATCCCCGAGTCCTTCTCTGAGAGGCTGCTCCCCATCCACTCATTGCCCAGGTGTGGGATTGCCTTGGCTCAGGTGTAGGGCCTTGCACTTTGCCTTTCCCCCTCTAGCCTGTCCAGATCCCTTCTGGATGATCTCCCTTCCAGATAGAGCATCGACCACACTACACACCTTGGTGTCATTTTGGGTATTTAAATACCTGTGTCTAAGCCTTTAATCCACCCCAACCCTGCCTCTCCCAGGGGCTGACTGGTTCACAGCCATTTTGGCCATCCCTTGAACTTGTGCAGCACTCGGGGTGTGAAAATATTGGTCCATTCTCGGTGTCCATAATGGTAATATCATCAATTTAATCTCAAAGGGAAGTAGCCCTAACTCCTTAACTGAGTTATAAATCTAAAGTCTAAAGACACCCTCATCAGACTGTTTGTAAGATTAACCTGAAGACTCAATCTTTCTTGTTCATGGCTTTCCAGGCAACTTAAATACACTCTCAAACCAAGGAATAAAAGGGTATTTATTTCATGGTTATCAAGGCCCCTAAATTAAACAGACATCCTTATCGCCTCGCCAACAATTTAATGTTCGTGGCATGAGGTTATTTCAATTAAGAAAACAGCTCAGCTCTGGCTAAATAAATAAGTTATGTCATCCTTCATTCAGGCTACCAGATTCTTTGGTGTAAAAACTTCCCTAAGGAGAGGTCTTGGGACATGGTGGCTCCTCTGAGACTATTTACATCTCTCAATTTCTCTAATCTCTTCTTCCTTCCCTCCTCCTGGCTATTTCCTTTCCCTTTCACTATAAACTGGCCAGTATTTAACTCTGATGCTTCCAGTCTGCCCAACATGCTTTTAGAATTGAGTGGTTGTTGGTTTGTTGTTTTGTTGGGGTTTTTTCATAACCAGAAATAAGGCTTAATTTAAGGTAATTACTCTCCCATTTGAAGGGTTTTGCTATTTGCAGGGCCTTATTTTTTTTCCCTAGTCAAATTAGCAGGAGAAGTTAGTTTTAAAAAGTGATAGTTTTCGTCTAAAATTGTTCTTCAGATTAAGGGTGGCTCTCAGAACCAGAAAACTTCTCACTCATGTTGAGTTTCTGTATGTCCAGAAACAAAAGCAGTGCTATCAGGGAATCATTACCGAGGGGAGAAAAAGGGTAAATTGATGGCATAGACTTCCAATGAATTGACAAAATGGATGAGAATTTCAGCCTGATCATCAATTAATATGGGCTTCCAAATCAATTAATCCTCAGAGGTGTCTGGAGTCCTCCCAGGAGTCAAAAATAGGCCCATTTTAAAAGATACATTTTTCTAGAAGTGGTTTTGGGAGTAATATCTCGAATGTGGCATCAAGAATTGCCAATCAGTCACAAGGATTGAACTTGCAATGGAACAAATGCACTTTGTGGAATGAAAAGCTTTAATAAAAGCCAATGTTCAGTGGAGAATAGTTCACTGATAGGAAATAGTGAATAGGATATTTTTAGTGGCATCATTTCAGAATATTTGGACCTGGCTGTCCAGGGAGACCTTACACACAAATTTGGTGAGAGGCTGGTCCAGAAAGCTTTTAAAAAAACCCCAACAAACCCAAAACATGAGAAAGAATGAAGTTTTGTCCAAGAGATAACTGCAACCAATACGGGTTTCTGTGGAGCTGAACTGATTTTTGACATCTGGATCCTAAGACAATATTTAAAGGACAATCACCCAGATTACATTTAAGCAGTTTAAAAAAAAAATCTACTTGTGAAAAGCTAAAAAACCATACTAATCAGCCAGAAGAAACATATTTAGCAGTAATAACAGAAGGATTCTTCACATCTGCAGCACGTGGCAGTTTAAAATGAGCTAATGTTCAAGCAATTCACTGAAGAGAAAAAAAAATTCAGATAATTTCTTGAGTTATGGGTTATGCACACCCAGATTTTGGGACTACTTTTAAGAGGGGGGAAAATCTGGAAAGTGTATGGAATATGTTCACTTTGCAGGGGAATACATCTCCACTGCAAATGTCCAGGTGTCTGCAAATTTAAAAACCTCAAAAAAAGCTTCCTCCAAAGATTACTCAGGCAACAGAAGAGTCTCAAATATAATTATGACTCCCTTCATATCAGAAATGGTTTGGAAAATCTGATTTTAAACTCAGAGCTCTTAAAAATGTTCTACTCTCAGAACCCTTTCTGCTCACATTCAAGTTACTAATTCCACTCTGTTTGACTGCCCAGCGCCTCGAGTTCTGTGTTTGCTCGATGTTTGGTGTCCTAAATTAAAATATATGGCAAGCAAAAAAAAAGTAAGCACTTTGTCTTTGATCTTCAGTAAAAGCAGACTGAGAAAATCCCTTTATAATTGCTTAATAGTTCACGGGACTAAAATAGTTGTTGTAGCACAATCTGTGGGAACAACACGGGAGAAACATTTCCTGCAGAAAGAATGCTGAAGTTTAATTACTGCACATGGCATGAGAGGGGATTTCAATTTTTAGGGCCCTGTGTTCAGGCAGTTACTAGGTAGCCAGCTTGCAGTGGAATACTGATGCTTTGGTCTAATCTCTGCTGTGCCAGAGAACAGTGCAGGGGCCTCATTCTCATGATGGGGTAGAAGGAATGCTCCACATTTCTTAGCTCTTCTCATCCTGTACATTGCCATGCCCAGGCAGTTTAATTAATAACTGTCGACATCTTGTCATTTATCATCACTGGAGCAGGAGGTGAGGACCCTTCCATGTGCATGCTGTACAAAGAAATTAAAGTTGGCTGGCCCAGTCTCACGGGTTTGCTGCTGTCACTCACTCCAGTTGTTGCTCTTCCTGCAGTTCAGAGACTTGCATCTTGCTCTCAGGGCCGGGCAGCTGCTTTGTACCACTTCAAACCCAAACAACATGCACATGCCAGCCTGGTGGATGATCGACCTCAGTTAATATCGTTGCAGAGAATTCCATCACTGAGCTCACCGGAAGATATTTGCTGCTGGATTTTAAATGGGCATCAAGGAGGGCTCTTTCAGGAGCAAAGACATGCAGAGAAATGAGTCCCTGAGATAGTGTGGAAACACCACAGTCAGATAATGACGTCAATATAAGCTTTTTCACTGACTCCAAATGCCATTAGAGCAATATCTTATTTTCACATCATGTAGCTCGATACTAAGTAGTTCAGTATATGTAAATTGCTCATCTTCCTTTGAAACCACATCCACCATTCAGTGAGTACTCAGAATGCCTCTGGGTACTGTGTGTGATTTGGTTTCAAGCCTAAAAAGCTTCCTCTCTGTGAATGCTTTGGTAGCATTTTACAGGAAAAATCAATTCCAGCTGAAATGAGCAGGTGGGCATGGCTAGGGCAGTAGTGTGAGCAGCACACTTCAAAACCAGTCTGGTTTTGGTAAATAAAAATAAACAGTTCATTAGATGTGCTCTATCTTCAGGGGCACAGCATATCAGGGACTGTACACAGGAAACAAGAGCCCCACAGATACTATTATTTAAGTTAAAGCAAGCAAACAAACAAAAAAAAACCCCCTGAGCTCCATTTACCCTGTACAATAAACTGAATTGTGATAAATTTTCATGCTAATTTGTGGTTGCAGGCAGAGCTTCCTGTGTCTGCTGAAGACAAATGATGGAGCATCTCTGTTTTGGTTTAGCAGGTAGGTCTGGCCTGACTGATGGAGCTGCCTGACTTTTGGCTGTTGAAGAGCAGCAAGAAGAGCTGGACTCCTGCAGGGACTGCCAGAACCTTCCTAACAGAAGGAGGGCGTGCTGGGCCACCTTTAAAGCAACATATTAAGCTGCAACTCATTAAAGTACTTGTGAAAGCCGCTAAGATGATGCAGGTCACCCCTTCATCAGGAAAATAGTTAAATAAACTGTGGAATGGGGCAGTGTGAGCATTCTGCATGCACACCTATTCCTTATAAACTGTAAATTCATGAAGACAAGACATGGTCAAACAGACTCCAGCACTCAGGTAAAGTGCAAACAAGAAAATCCTGCACCAGAGCTCGTGAATTTAGAATGTCACAGGGGCAAAAAGCAGCAGGCAGACCAAAAAGGAAGAGCCCTTTCCACGTGCCACCCTAAGCAGGAACCCATGGCAGAGCCCACCCTCGGGTGTCAAATAGCTGAGCCACGAGTGCATTTTAATAATGTGATCTGTGGTAATTCTGGCCCCCTTCTGGCTGCAGTAAATTGCCCTGTTTGGCTGGAGCCAAAGCTGAAATAGCATGTTGGGCATGCAGCAGGAAATGACCTCAGAATATATGAAGCCTCAGTCCCTAGGTGATAAGTAAGGGCCCAACAAATTAATCTCATCATCTACATTCATCTTTGGGTGCTGCTCTGTGCCAGGCCACAATGTGTGGGCTGAGGTCTATTTTTTTCACCTGTGTAACTTAAACAGGTAGTTTGAGTTACTATGATACAAGTGTTCTATTCTGTGCTGTCTGCACCGTAGGTTGTTCTTACTGAAATAGGAAGAATTATCATGTCATATTTTACAGACAGGCAGGCAAATTATTATGCTGACAGCTTGCTTTTGTCAACATATTTTGAATTATACATTCTGAAAGACTTCCTCAGTCTTCCTCCCTTTAATGGCAAGCATATTTATTAATAACTGGAGCTTAATTATTTATGAAGCCACTCAGAATTTACTAGCTTTTACTGTCTATCTTTGAATTGCATTCCTTGCTGTGTTGTTGAGTCCTTTCATGATCAAAAAATCAGGTTTAGTCTGTGCTTGCCCTCCTTGTGTTTACTGAACTGCACTGCCTCGCGTTGGTCTGACTGGGTCATCTGCCCGTCCCCCACCGGGGTCACTGCGACACCTCAGCAAACTGGGCAACAATTCACAAACTCTGCTCCTTCCTGCAGGATCTTGCTGATAGAACACTCCATTCTCTGCACTGTTCCGTCTGCTGGGTCAGCTCTTGTGAGGGGACCAGCCAGAGGCTCTTGCTGAACACTCTCCAGCTTCATCTTACACGACAACCCCACCGGTTTGGCCTCAGCAAAAAAAAATGCCTGTTTTTCAAACCCTAATTACTGTGCTGGCACAGCACTCCGAGTGGTTTTCTAATTGTTTGTATTTATTTGCGAAGTCTCTGCTGCACGGGGTCCTGTGATAAATATAATTCCACTCATGGCTAATTCGATGCTTTTCTGGGGGGGAGAGGGGAGAGTAATTTCATGGTAAACCATAATTACTAGCACAAGAAGTACCTTATCTGCTAATCCAATCTGAGGGAGTAGCTGAGGCTCAAATAAGCCTAATTAGAATTCTAATTGTTCATAATAAATAAGTGGTAATTGCTAATTGGATCTAGCCTACATTATTCTCAAAAGGGAACAACTTGAAAGTGTGAATTTAATGTCGGTTTGTGTTTAATTTTGGCCATTTCCAGCACAGAAATGAACAGAGCAGACATCTAAATCATCCAAGTCTTCCATGGCTATTAGCTTCTAGTGGCATAGCCCTCTGGCAAAACAGATAACTTGATAATTCGACTGCATGTTGAGCTCCTCAAGATCCACTTCCAGCTGTAGATGCAACACATAGACACATACAGTTGTATGGTAACTCAATCACCACGTGGAAAAACACTTTCAGTCCCTGTTCCTCACATTTTCCTTTCCAAAACCCAAGTGTCAGGGTGTTTAAAATCTGCCAGTAGCAGTATATGCCCCCAGCTGCAGCTTTTTTATTTTGGTGGATTGTTTGGGATTTCTGTTTGTGTTGGGTTTTTTTTGTTTGTTTGTTTTGGGGTTGGGTTGCGTCCGTCGTCCCCCCCCCAATTTGGAATCCTTCAGAAATAAATCAAAGAATTTCTTGGGTTTTTTTCCTTTTTTTTTTTTTTTTGATCAGCCTCTGTTCTCATAACTTCTGGGCAAATACTTCCTTATTTACCAGAGGGCTTAAGGCCCTGGGAACCCAGCAAGGGGCAAGTGGAGGAGCTGCTCACACTCTTTCTTACCGAGCTAAAAAAAATCACTTTTTCTATCAATCAAACCCTCCATGAGGCCTCCCTCAACTTACAGGCTCCTCACCTTTGTGTTGTGATCCTGGCAGTCACTGTCATGGCAACAACAGAGGCCATTCCAGCTGAGAAAACTGCCAGGGAGATGGCCTTGGAGTAAGCCTGGGGGAAAGGATGGCTTGGAAAGCTGGAAAAATCATGATTTA
>NW_020955669.1:551147-552199 GCF_003031625.1 Empidonax traillii | reverse complement strand
TCAAACCCTCCATGAGGCCTCCCTCAACTTACAGGCTCCTCACCTTTGTGTTGTGATCCTGGCAGTCACTGTCATGGCAACAACAGAGGCCATTCCAGCTGAGAAAACTGCCAGGGAGATGGCCTTGGAGTAAGCCTGGGGGAAAGGATGGCTTGGAAAGCTGGAAAAATCATGATTTATCTTGATATACCCAGCCAGGGGTGGGTCTTCCGTTCTTTGTCAGGTTTTGTATTGATTCAGTGACTGTTTGCAATGCTCCCTCCTTGGCCATCCCTTGTTCTGCTCCATCTCCTGCAGCTGCTCTGGTGGGATGCAGGTGATTTGTTCTCAGCCATCCTGGAGCATCTTTACCCTGTGCCCTTTGGCTGCTTTGACACCCCTGGCTCTGCATGTGAGTGGGGTGGACGGGTGCATGTTTGGTTTTTAACAAATTTCACCTCAGTTTTCCCGATTTTAAAATCTACACTCCTTTGGGGCATCCACTAGAAACATTTCACCTTTCTTTCTTTCTTTTTTTCTTTTTTTTTTTTTTTTTCATGCGTGGAACTAAAAAGAGCAAGACATGCAGTACTCAAGAAAAGGTGAAAATCAAGTTTTCTTCTCCCTAAACCATAACTGTTACACCCTGAGTCGCAGCAGGAACCACGGTGCCTCACTGTCTTCAAGCAACAAACCACAGGAGTGGCTGTCATAGTCACCTTCTAGCACAGGATTTTGTTCCTCACACCCATTCCTCCCAAAATAGCCACAGTCCAAAGACAAGGGGAAAAAAAAAATAAAATTGGCTTCTCCCCTTAGTCCTAGACAACAATCTGGCAAACACACTCATAACTTGCTGCAGGGGCCTGGAGTGTATAAGTTATAAACATAAAATAAACCCAAATGAGCTGACACCCCCAAGGCAAAGGCTGAGAGCCAGGGAGAGGAGGAATATGAATTCAGCAAAAACAAATCTTCACAGTTCTTTTTTTTTTTTTTTTTTTTCAGTCCTCCCAAATGGTCCTGTCTGAAGCCTTGATTTCCCTCCTCCTTTAGCATCAGCTGTGATGGAG
>NW_020955669.1:531753-551126 GCF_003031625.1 Empidonax traillii | reverse complement strand
TCAAACCCTCCATGAGGCCTCCCTCAACTTACAGGCTCCTCACCTTTGTGTTGTGATCCTGGCAGTCACTGTCATGGCAACAACAGAGGCCATTCCAGCTGAGAAAACTGCCAGGGAGATGGCCTTGGAGTAAGCCTGGGGGAAAGGATGGCTTGGAAAGCTGGAAAAATCATGATTTATCTTGATATATCCAGCCAGGGGTGGGTCTTCCGTTCTTTGTCAGGTTTTGTATTGATTCAGTGACTGTTTGCAGTGCTCCCTCCTTGGCCATCCCTTGTTCTGCTCCATCTCCTGCAGCTGCTCTGGTGGGATGCAGGTGATTTGTTCTCAGCCATCCTGGAGCATCTTTACCCTGTGCCCTTTGGCTGCTTTGACACCCCTGGCTCTGCATGTGAGTGGGGTGGACGGGTGCATGTTTGGTTTTTAATGAATTTCACCTCAGTTTTCCCGATTTTAAAATCTACACTCCTTTGGGGCATCCACTAGAAACATTTCACCTTTCTTTCTTTTTTTTTTTTTCTTTTTTTTTTTCATGCGTGGAACTAAAAAGAGCAAGACATGCAGTACTCGAGAAAAGGTGAAAATCAAGTTTTCTTCTCCATAAACCATAACTGTTACACCCTGAGTCGCAGCAGGAACCACGGTGCCTCCCTGTCTTCAAGCAACAAACCACAGGAGTGGCTGTCATAGTCACCTTCTAGCACAGGATTTTGTTCCTCACACCCATTCCTCCCAAAATAGCCACAGTCCAAAGACAAGGGGAAAAAAAAAAATAAAATTGGCTTCTCCCCTTAGTCCTAGACAACAATCTGGCAAACACACTCATAACTTGCTGCAGGGGCCTGGAATGTATAAGTTATAAACATAAAATAAACCCAAATGAGCTGACACACCCAAGGCAAAGGCTGACAGCCAGGGAGAGGGGGAATATGAATTCAGCAAAAACAAATCTTCACAAATGGTCCTGTCTGAAGCCTTGATTTCCCTCCTCCTTTAGCATCAGCTGTGATGGAGGGTTTGTGAATTTGGTTTTGCTGGCTGTGCACTGAAGCACCGGCCTTTCCTAAAAAGAATTGGTCCAGCTGTGAATTTATGAAGTCCTTCACGTGCTCAGGTGTGGGGGCTCTTTCCTGGGAGGGAGTTGCTCTCCAGTTTTCCTTGCCCCTCGGCTGGGAAAATGTTCCCAGCTCTCATTTATTATTATTATTATTATTATTATTATTATTATTATTATTATTAGTGTAAACCCAAAGAATGATGGAGCTTCTCAATAAAGTATCTGCATACTTTCAGCTGTGCTATTTTATTTTATTTATTTTCCAGTGGGGAGCAGGGAGGAGGGAGGCATCAACTCGCCCAGGGCTTTACACTTGTTTCTTTACCCAGAATTGCCGGTAGATATCTCCCCCTCGTGGTGTGAAAACAAAGGATCCTTACAAAAATCCTGAACTGATATATTTATGGAAAGGCAACAGGTTAAAATCACATTTGTAAGTGATTTTCCGAGGCAAACCCTGTGCTCGTCAGCAGTACCCTCACACAAACAGTCAGGGAGGAAAAAGGTTTTATAGAATATTGACTATATGATGGTGCATCATATAAAGTAAACATGCTGCGCTTAAAAAGGTACCAATAGAGGGAGATGTTCCACCACTAACAGTTCATTCCTTCGCAGCAGAACTGACGGGAAAAGGGAATTTAAACGGAACAGAAATTTTACACTGATCTCTTCAAAACAATAAACATTCTGTGACTGCATTCCGAATAATAACTCAGAGAAAACTTTTTTAATTTAAGAAGTGGGGGGGGGGGAATAATTTTCCATAACAGATTCAAGGTACAAGAAATACACGTACACATCTACCCATGCTAGAATTTACTGTGTCAAATTGCCCATTTTCAGTGACAGCAGCACCACCTTTTTTATTTCATTTTTTTTTTTTGATTACTGCAAACTTAAAGCTGGCCCTGTCCTTCCTCTGCTCTTTTGCTTCTGCTGCTCTCTGTCCAAAGAAAAATTACCATGTAAGTGTCTCTGAACACTTCTTGATGTTTCCTGTACTTGAAGCAGGATTTTTTTTTTTTTTCTTCAATCCTGCTAAGCCATCAAATTTAATGAACACCGGAAATATTGACTTAGTGCTAAGAGTAATATTATCATTAAATTAGAAATTCTCGTGGTGATGATGGCAGCTCCCCATCTGCAGAGCAGGTCAGACACTGAATCTCAGTAGGTGTAAAACTCTTCAGAGCTAAAAGCATTATTTACTCACATGACTTCAGATATTCCTTACACTGTTTCAAGCTGGTTCTTTGGCATCTTCTCTTTAAAATTGTTTCTCTGGCATCACATGCAATTTCTGCTTTAAAGCTCCCTAAAAATGGATTGAAAACCTTTTCCGAGAAGTTTAGGGAGGAGAGATAAAGTTACCATACAACCATGATATCACTGTTACAAAATAGCTGCTTTTCTTCTTTTTCTTTTTCTTTTTTTTTTTTTTTTTTTTTGAGAAGAAATGCAGACTTTCTCACTCTCTGGACCACCTCCCTCAAATTATCAAAAATCTAACGCTGATTTCCTGCAAGTATAGGCCTTTTAAGCTGGACTAATTTGTCATATGGCATTAGAGCAAAATGCAAGTCGACATTTCGTCCAACATCTAATGCCTTTTAATAGAGCTCTTTAACCACGTGGCTCTTTAACTTTCACTGGTGGGAGATTGTTTTCCCCTTCTAGGTAGACTGCCTTCTATTAGCCTAAGCTTTATACTTCTTTTATACCTTCAGAAGGGCTGAGAAAACTGTTAAAAATGACTGGTGGACCCACAGGGCCCGTCTTTGGGCTTGGTGTTTGATTCCCAACTCTCGTGGCTGTTGAACCTCCTTCTCCTCCCCTTCCCAGGCCTTTGCTGTGTCTGACCTTGGCATCCCCTCTCCATCCCTCTGCCCTCTACTGGGCCTCCTGTTTGCTCGGGGTGGACTGATAGAAAGACAGATCCCCACTTCCCAAACTTCAGGCTGTTCTGGGAGCATCCCCCACCAGACCCGATCCCCATCCACGCCGTTTTTCCCACCAGTTTCTCAGTCCTTGACTGGAGAGATGTTGACTTTACGAAGGTTAAAGGTGGCTGCCTCGAGCAACAAATGGGATTTAGCAAGGAGGGGGTGGTTGTTGTTCTTTCAGGAATAAAGTGTCAGGAAGATGCAGAGGTCCCCTGGCCCCTGCTGAGGCACCAAGTGACAGCACCAGCTGCTGAGGGTGCTGGAGCTCTGCAGGATCTGAGGGTTCCCACGTCTCAGGAGGGCATTCCATCTCCTCTTCCCACATCTGTAGCTGGAGGAATAACAGTGAGAGCTCCACTGGGAAGCTGAGTCAGGCCCTGCAGATAGATAGATGGATTCTGGTCAAACCTGAAGTGGATTCCTGAGTGGGAGCCTAAAGTTGACCCTGACTGAAGTGGCTAAGGGACTAAAGGAACAATCCTCCTTTCTCTTCTATCGCTGCAAACATATGTGCAAGAACATAAATGTTTGAATAATTAACCAGATCTTTTTGTAGACTGAAGGTAGGACTAAAAAACAACAAACCTAGGCTGAATTCATACAAACCCCTGATAATCTGCATGAGAGAATTGCTATATATATGACAACACACACACACAGAGAATATAAATTAAATATTCTGCATTAGCAAAAAGTTCTGGACTCTGATTTAGATTCTGCCATTGCCTGGAACATTTGCAGCATTCATAATTTCATTATAACCTGCCCTTTCAGAAAAAGAGCAGTCTGAGGGAGTTTCCTCCTGCCAGTGAGTATGAAATACTTTTTAATGTTTATTATCTGATGCAACAGAACAAGAGATCTAAATACTTAGGAGAGTTCTTTCTCAAGAATGAATTAGGTATCAGATACCAAGTATTTTGCAGGGAAGTCAAGATTCCTGTGATAGAACAGAATTTGATGTTCTTGTTTGGAATGATCTGAACTGAAATCACTTGATTTCCTGCAGAAAGCCAAGTTCTAAGAACCAACAGATGTAACAGGGCAAGCACATTCCTCAATCCACCCAGATCCAGCAATCCCAGCACAGCAGGGTTTGGGGCATTCCCAGTTGCCACACTCCTGTGAAAAAGGCACTGAGAACAAATTCCCTGCTAGTGTATTTTCAGCTCTGATAGCTCTAGGGTCTAAGAATCTGCTCTCTGCTAGGAAAAAAACTATAAAACCTTCAACAAAAGATGAAAAACATGTCTTTCCTTGTCATAAAATCAAGAGGTTTCCTTGCAGGAGGGGTGGCGTGTTGAAAATTCTCTAGAAAATAGAATACAGAAAGAATGTCACTGGCAGCAATCTCCAAACTCTCAGTAAATACACATTACAAATCTAACAAAACATCACTCAAATCCTTGTATGTGTGTTGTACAAGCCAGGTTCAATGTTTTTTTTTTTTTTTTAAATTTTAAGATTGGGCCTTAAATGACATACAATTAGTAAACTCCTTTCTTACTTTTATTTCCCACTTTAGTTCTTGAAATTTGGTGTCTGTGGAATTATGTTTTGGGGCTTTTTCTAAACCTAAGATTTGGGGAGTTTTGTTAACAGGGCAATAAAAACAACTTCACAGCCTTGCAAGGAAACATTAAAGACTTTTTTTTGTGTGCAGGTCTTTCACTTAAAAAAAAAAATAAAATAAAACCAACCAACAAAAAACAGACATTGTTTCTTTAAAAGGCTCCATCTGCAAATCCCATTAGATGTGCATATAAGGTTTCAGATGATTAATAGCTGCCTGCTTTGCTTTGGTTGGAGGGGCTGAGGGTATGTGTGTGTTAACCCCTCCCCTCCCCTTACTCACATTTCACTTCACAAACTTGTCACTCTCTCCCCAGCACAGGATTTAAAAAGGGGTTTCACTCATGCCCAGCACTCCACAGGCAAGAAAACTGCAGGGCTGGGGAAGCAACTCATGGAGATCCCTGCACAGCTCCGGGTCCTGTTTGCCAGTCGGGGCAATGAAGGGATTTAGAAGAGCTCCCGCTGCGACAAATCTGCAGCAGCACAAACCCCACCGACAAACTGGTGTTTAGGGAGGAAATCCTGTAAAATTCGGGAGATTCGCCCTCTGCTTCGCTTGTGATTTCGAAGCCTGAGCTGTCACCGGTCACCATCCCCTGAGGTGTGGACAGGACTGGTAGCAGATGGATCCCACCAGCAGCAGCTGCATGCGCAGCCCCCAGCCTGCCCCCACCCTCTGGGGGTGCGTGAGGGGCACCCACACAGACGTCAGCACAGCCCCAGGGCTCACCCACTGCCCAGCAGCGCCCTTCTCCTTCCATCACCGACCAGATTTCGATACTTCTTACCCTGATTTCTCAGCCTCCTGCCTGGTGACAGCTCCCCACAGCTTCCCACGTGAGGAGCGAGCGTTTGTGGAGCAGCACCACCCTTTCCAACCCTCTGACTGGCACCTGGCAGCGACTGAGAGCAGAAAACTCAGCCCACAACAAGCCTTGGCATCTGAGGAGTTAAAGGGCAGCAGCCCAGACCCAGTGAGGGTGACAGCGGGTGTGGATGGAGATGAAGAGGCACCAGTAAATACCACAAATGACACTGAGAAAAAGCCCCCCAAAAGAAAAAAGGAGAGCTCAGGTAGGTGATATGAAATCAGGGTTGTGGGGGGGAGTACAGGCAGTGGAATGAGAGCACTTGTGAGACTGAGAATAGCTGGGAATATCATGCTAGGATTTCGACATCTCTGTTTATGATAAGAAGTACAAGAGGCAAAGTCTTGCTTTAGATATAAATTCAATTTGGCCTCACTAAATAACAAGTATTTTTACCTCAAAGCAGGAGGTACCAAAAAGTTGCCCATCAGTGCATTGCCCAGCAATGCAGAAAATGTAATGTTGTCATGATGTCATCCTAGCTAGAGAAACACCTTCTTTCTACAGTGCCTCTTAAAACTTCCACTGAGCACTTCAGCGAGTAGTTTATCTCAGCCCTCACCTTCACACACCTAAACAGAACTGTAGATTACACAACAAAAGTGTGCTTTGCCTCTTAGAAAACCAGAACTCCAGCAACAAGACAGAAACCAGCAGCAAATCACGGAAGGAGAGGACAGCTTTCACAAAGGAGCAGCTGCAGGAGCTGGAAGCTGAATTTGCCCACCATAACTACTTGACAAGGCTCAGGAGATACGAGATAGCCGTGAACCTGGATCTCACCGAAAGACAAGTACTTTCCAAACCCTTTCCTCCCCAGCTCCTCCTCCCTCCCCCACAAAAAAACCTTCTCCCTAACACTAAAAACCAGACTTTACTTGAGGGTGCAAATTTCTGTAAGCAGTTAATATATTTAATCATATTTCTCTAACTTAAGGATAGATTTGATAATAACAGGTCTCTTGCAAGCTGCTGCTTACCACCATTCATTGGTATATATTGATATATCAAGGCTTCCCTATGGAACATGGATAGCACCTTGGACTGCAATTACCAGCAAATTATTAGAATTATATGTTTGACACATGCAATCTTCCTGGGTGATGTTTTGAGGTGATAAAGAAAGACGAAAAAGCAGAGTTTTGCGGAGAGACGAATTTCTGTTCTCTCTTTGTCATCTCAGTCCAGGTTCCCTTTTCAATGCCTAGTGAACAACAGAGGAATTGCTCAATTATGTGGAGCAAACTAAAATTTCTGAAGCATTAGATTGGGTGGCCTAGATGTTAAAAATACATGGGAGGCACTGTGCCCTTCGTGTTGAGATGCTTGGTTGGCATGAAGGTTCCAGGCAAAGCGCATGTGCTACCTTTGAGGGCTTCAGAGGAAAGTCTGTCTGGAGCAGTTCAGAAAGAATTGTTCCTGTCCATGTTAGAAAGAGGAATTACTTCAGCTTGTGAAGTTCTGTTCACCTTTTCTTCCAGAATTCCACAAAACACACAGGTATGCCCAGCTCTGCTTACACAGCTGAGGCTGAGCCAACAAGTAATTATTTCCTTTTCATCACCCAGGTCAAAGTATGGTTTCAAAACAGAAGAATGAAGTGGAAACGTGTTAAAGGTGGGCAACCAGTGTCCCCACATGAACATGACACAGAGGATGTGGACTCTGCTGCCTCCCCCAGCTCTGATTAATCCTTGCAGCAATGGGAAGAGGAGTCTGGAGAAAGGAATGGAGCAGAATGTGGATGCAACGCTGCTTCGGGTCAGCTACCCAGTGAGATCATGCTGCTTGCAAATCCTGCAGCCCACAGTCTTTAAAAAGTGTAGGATGTTTTATTTTACAGAGGTAATTAAAGAGCACAGGGGGAAAAAGCCAAAGGAAGGCACGATTTTCATTTCTCTCTCTGGAACTGTCTTACTACCACAGATGTGGCTACAGAAAACAACAATAACATTGAATTTGAAACAAGAGTAATGTTGTCTAGATGCTCAGGCAGTCAGGAAATACAGCTTGTCAGTCAGAGAGTGATAACACAGATGTATTCTCATCCAGTCTTTCCCTGGTCACATCTGTTCAGGGTTCATTTGGACTTGGCAATACATTTTACTTGGGCCTTACTTTGAGAGAAGTAAATGTTTGATAGTCACTGATTTTTCTTGCAAAATGAATTGAGCACCTGTATGATTAGGCAATAAGGTCACAAAGTAAAATTTGAGACTAAAAATATACGTACACAGAATTCTGCTCAGCAGTTTCAGAAGAGATGGGTGCCTTTGTTGGTGGCAGCAATTTGCAGAGGGAGATTTCTTCCAGCCTTTCTGTAAACCCTGAAATTAAATTCCAAGATCTCAATTTCAAATATTTTTTTCAAAGCACTCATCACCCAATACCACAGCAGGCACAGCAGAGATGGAACCCTCAACAAAATAGTGTTGTGTTTTCACTGTTGTGTTTTCAAGTTTTTTAATAAACAGCATCACCAGAAGTCTTAAGAACACTTGAGAACGCTCCCACTTGAATTATCCTCCCTTTCATCCAAAACTTAGAGTATATCAAGATTTAGAAAAGCATAGTGCCTCTTTCCATTTCTTCTGTCTTTTTGTTTAATGTACTAATGCCATATTTTAAACAGAATTTTACACTAGCTTACCACAATATGACTATTGAGAATAGTGAAACAGTGGTTTAAATATTTGGAAGGTAACCATTATGGCAGCTATGACATGCTGCCTTATTTTCACCTTGCTCTGATGTATATTTATGGTGGTTGCCTGTAAACTGTAGATCTGCTGGGTACAAATCTGTATATCTGAATGGTATGTTTATAAAGCTATCAGTGGTAATTCCACTTGTAAAAAACTTCAAAACAGATAAATATAAATTTTTTTTTTCTAACAGAGGTGTTGTGTTCTTTTCAAAGAGCTGATTACTGTATGTACTAAGAAGAAACATCCATTACATTCCTTCCTAACATTACCAAACTCTGACCGAGAGAGATGAAAGATGAACAGTTTCTGTTTGTGCAAAACTCATTAAAAAATTAATTATTTTAAAGAGAAAATAGATGAGAAGAAGCCATGCTTTACTGCAGCTTTAAGAATAGAAAATATCTAGGGCTCTGCTTCTTAAACCTTGGTGCCTTCAGATTAGGCTTCTGACTAAAGTCAGTGGTTCAGCTCTTGGCAAACACTGAAACAAGCTGAGTTTTGTGAAGAACTCTGGTGCTCAGACATCCTACTCTCATCTCCTGGAACACAAATCACCACTGGCAGGAGTTCTGTGTTACTCAGTTCCCTGTAAGCTCTTCAGCCAATTAACACTGTGCTTAGAAAGTTTGCAACCTGCAGAAGTAGCTCACTTTGGGAGGAAAACTTTTAGGTTCTTGGCTACCAACATAAACCAAAATCAGCTCCTCACCCAGAAAAGAGGCTAATAAATCTTCCCTTTCAAGGAAGCAGTCAATGGGAGCATATTGGATCATAATTCACTTAAAAGCCAGTTAATGGGATCTCACTCTGCACCCATAATTACAGCTTGAAACTATTCTTGCTCTGGATTTTTGAGAAATAAGCTCTGAGTCACCTGTGAGATCTTTCTGTGCTTAGGCAGTTTCTCCATGAAACCATCTGCTTACTCTAAGCCTCCAGTGTTTTGAGAAGGAACATTTCACTCCTGACATCAAAGCATTTGACCTCTGAACCTCCGGTGCCAAGAATCTTCCAGGCAAAACCCGCGGTCTGGGAGCGAAAATCTCCGACCTGCCATTATTTTTTTGCAGGAATTCACATCAGGAGGGAAGCTACCTGGGGATGCTTGGCAGTGCTCCCCACGCCTGGGTCTCCATAAATAACCTGAGCACACAATCACCCCAATCCCAGGGGAGAGCTCTGGCAGGTTTTCTCCAGGATGGAAATGCAGGCAGAGCAGCAAGACTTGCTAACCCATACATAGCCAGTGCAAAGAGCCCCCCAGGGAATGGGGAGATCTGTATAAACACCCCCAAAAAAACGTGCTTTAGCCCTTTTTATCTGTGCTACCTCTTCTAAACAGAGAAATGAAGGCACTTTCCTTAGACTCATAGATTTTATAGATTTTTACCTATCTAGCCAGATGCCAGTGTAGCAGAGGCTCTGATTTGTTTTCCAGTTTCTGTATCCCATGTCTCCTCTGGTTTTAGTCCTCAGTTTCTCCACAGCATTCTGCAGGTTTAAGATTGTGATTTTTCCAGTCAATGGAGCCACTTAGAAAACTTAACTCATGTCAGTCCACTCTGGCCTTGAACACTTCCAGGGATGGAGCATCTACAGTTTCTCTGGGTAACCTGTGCCACCCTCAGAGTGGAAAATATCTTAGACAAGTGTGTGACTGAGGAACCAAACCCTCCAATTCACACTGTCTGGAAAACAAGAGAGCCCTTTCAACAAACACTTCACGGCCAGAGATTTTTTACTGATACACATCCTACAAGAGCAAAGCTTATAAATCCTGCTTCCTGTAGGATTTCCTACGTGTGGAGACAAGCACACCCAACAAATCAGGGCATCTTACAGAACAGACACACCGTTTTTTCAATTACCCCGTTTTCTTCCCTCACCTCCAGCAGTGCTCAATATTAAGTTTCCTCAGCTACTATCTCATATTTTGGGTAAGTCCTTACCCTTGAGGAAAGTGATAGAAATCCATCTGCATTAGTTACTGGGCTCTGGTACTGGATCCACGCAGGTCCTCTAGGCAGATAGACAGGAAATCCACTTTCTGCCAGTGATTGCAGCAGAAGGGCTTTTGTCTGACTGGAACTTGCCCCGGTGTGGCTGTAAAATAATCTCAGCCTCAGGCTATCACCTTTCAGGCCGTATTTGTGAGTTATGACCGGGCAGTTCCCACTTGCAGTGCCAGATCCAGGCAGGTGCTGCAGAGCCTGTCCCCTCCCTCCCCGCACACAAGGCCACATTGTTTTACTTTCTGCATGAAGGAAGGATTTTCATACAGTACCAGACTCTTCTACACCCCTATTCCCTTCCTCTGGACCATAATTGTTATTTTATTTTAATTTTTTTTTTTTTAAATAGCTCTTAGGCAGGGATAAGCAGCTGGTTGTCTGGAAGCTCCTTTGGGAACAGATTGCAAAAAGATAATGGGAGTGAATAGCAGAGAGGATGGTGACTTCATCCCGTGGAGGGTTGAGTCATGCTTCTCTCTTTCCTTTTTAAAGAAGAAAACATTTTTTTTTTCCAAGCCTCCCTCAATCATGCTCTGTACCCCTGGCTCAAGAGCAGGAAACAGATGCGAATTGACACTTTCTTACAGCCTTTGATTTCTAATTCAGCCCCACACTCATACCCCATACTAATCTGTCCCCCAGAATGCCACATGTGGAGTATTTCCTATGCCTGGGAATATATCACCAGGTAAGTGTTAGCCCAGCAGTGCTACAGCCAAGTCAATCATTGGAAAGACACCAGAAAAAAGGATTGTCCTTTCAATACTCACCATGAACATCCTTACAGTTTTATACCTTCATCTACTTTTAATTCTATATTTCTATATTTTGACCCTTTTCAATACTCTTCTGTCTATATTTCTCTCATGAGAGATGATGAAACTGTCGAGAATCTGTGCACAGTCTCCAACACAGAAAAAGAAAACTCTGTCAGATCTAATTTAATCGCTCCATCCACTTTTCTCAGCTGAGAAGAACAGACCTTTGGTCTCAGTATCAGGGTTATCTAACAAATCTGGCCAGGAAGTTATTTTTCAGTGAAAAGAAGTATCATTCTCCACAATAGTTATCCACAATTTTTTTCTGTCTCAAGTTAATTGAAAAGGAGATTCTGGGGAAAAGTAGAGCTGGAGAATCTAATCTTCATTCAAGTGTGCATCCATCCAATACTCTGCGATTATACCTAGAAAATGGCACAAAATATAACATAAGATCTCTTATTTAAAAGGATTAGCAGCAGGGACTTGGATCAGGCTACTTGGTGTCTTCAAGTGGCCTAAATTCAGCTGGACTGAGTCATAGCAAAGTTATAATAAACTTCTTTAAAGTATCCCAATAAAAAAAAAAAAAAGTGTATTAAAAAGAGAATGAAATAATGAGATGAGAAGTTTTCTGTCTCAGGGAAACATTTTAGGCACATCTCTCACTTGTTTATTTGCAGAAGAGAGCACAGACACAACTGGGCTATGTTTCACATTACAAGATATAAGGGTTCCTGTCTGCACTGAAGACATGTTTATACTGTTGGGTTCCATTCTGAATCTGTTTTATATCCTGGGAATGCTCAGAGCCCTTTGCACACTCTAGGCAGGAAGCCTTTAATTCACACACTGAGAAGGCATTTCCAACTGTTCAAACATTAAATAAATAAGCGTGAAAAAAAGCCATTCTGCTGCAATAACTAAATTCTTCTTGGCCCTTTGCAAGATTTCCGAAAGAACAAGCCTCCCAATCCTAGCAGAATTGTTTATGAAGTCCAAGAAGGCCTTAAGAGAAAGAAACACTGCAAAACCATCCATTTACCCTGCGGATTTCGTAGCACTCTGAGATATTAATTAAGATCAGAGCCTCACAGTGAGAAAGAATCAACTCTAGTTGCAGTTGCTTTGCTACCTTTTACATACATGGATGTCTAGAAGAACATAACTCACTGTTTGGAAAACAATACAAGGGTGACAATGTTGGGTTTGTAATCTGTGCACAACTTCCAGTACGAAACTGGGCCTGAATTTTCACTTCCCTTCCCAGTTGCTAGGGCCAAACTTGACTCGTATTATTTTTAGGAGAAAAATGATCTCCCTTTTTACAGTCTCCCCTCTGCTGTGATTTCATTGTGTCTCTGCCAGGATCAAGATGAGGTGATGCCAAGAAAAAGGGTGAGCTCATTGCATTTAATGGTATGAGGTTTCACAAATAAAAACTACATTACTCAATTGAGAAGTAGCCAGTGGTATACAACAGGGCTAAAGGCAGGCAGTTTTTTATTGGAAACAAAAGAATTAATTAATTTCTCATGCTGGTAATCCTTGACAACTGACCTCCTTGGCCTTCCTTAGGGATGGAATTTCTGATTATTCGCTATTATTGTCTTGTTATTGCACTTTTCTGATAACATTAAATGAACAAGATAAACGTTATAGGTAAAACAACACAGCAAAACCAGCGAATTACAGGAAAGAGTCATTCAGATTTTCCTGTTCAAACCCAAGGTATAAATCTCAGCCTCTGGAATGGTGGATTCAATGCTCTTCCCACACCTTGCTGATTTCTGGCATCTCATTGAGCTCAAAAAGTTTTTATTCCACAGGACACTAAATCCTTCTTAACGACACTGTACTGGTTCAGAAGAACCTCTCAGACCTGAGAGACCTCTTGACCATCACCTCCACAGCAGTGCATTTGCCAAAAATGCCAGAGGTACAATCTCCTTTACAGACCCCATGCAATCTTTGCAATGTGTCACATAAAAACAAAAAAAGGAGTTTTCAACAAGGAAAGGCAGCTCAGCTGCCTATAATGTACATCTGAGCCCACAATGTGTTCAACTGGGTGCTGGATTTTTGCACAAGGGCTCGGACAGGGCCAGCTAAATCATTATCTGCAAGGTAGGCAGCCCCAGGTGTCCAAGACTGCCTCACCCTCGGTGTGAGCAAAATTTAAATAAAACCCCCAGATACACAGTTTCCCTGGACCCTTATGAAAATCCTCTGCCTGTGCTGACACGTGTCCCCTCAACTCCTATTTAGACAGCAATAGGAAAATATCCATTCCATCTCCTTTGCTCTTCCTGCACCATGACTGGATCAGAGTCCCCTGTGACGTTCCCAGTGTCTGCTCCAATGTCTCGCTGACACACAATGACCTAATTTGTTATGGCTGGTAAGTCCTGACAGAAATTAAATCCAGGGTCTGCAGTTAATTGGGGCCGGGTTGAGATGATTTATGACCTGAGGAATGTACTTACTCTTTACACTATCACATGAACAACAGTATCAATTGGACCCAGCGACCTTTGGAATCAAATTAAAATCGGGATTTTTCAGAAAATGAGAAGTAGCAGAGGCAAGACCCAAGGGGAAAAGGCAGAGCAGTGGGCAGATGAGGCTGTATCTGATCACAAAGCCAGGTACCTTCTCTTCCCAGTCAGTCAGTTAACCTTCAAGTCCTGATTTATCGGCATTCAGAGGAGAGATGGGATGGGCCGATGCCAAGAAAATCTCATCTGTCTGGAATCTGAAAGGAAAGGAAAAAAAAAGTTTGAAAATTTCAGAGGAAGCTGGGATTTGTCCCAGTTCCAGTGTCTCTGTGTTCACTCAGACAGCTAACACACAGTGTTAGCAAGTGAGGCTCACTGAATAATAGTGGCAAATGTTTTTCCATCCATCAAGAACCCTGAGTTTGGTCCCAGGTCAGTGGGCTGGGCAGTGTAGCCCATGACCCTGAACAGCAGGAGCCTTCAGTAGGTTCCCCCATGCCTTTTGCAGGATGTCTTAAATCAACATCTTTCTTTTCTCTGTGGGCTTTAGAAAAGGATTACAGGATTACTCTGTTATCAAGTCCTGGCCACTTTATCACACTTCAGCAGCTAAATAGAACACGAAAATAAAATCATTCAATGCTGATTTAGGAAAAAAAAATCGCTGTTTCTTTTTTCTTTCCTAATTAGGACTCTGCTTCTCCATTCTTGCTTACTTCATGCCCTGTTTTTGACTGCACAAGATGCAGCCATTCATGTGCCCAGTGAAACCAGGAGCTGACCACAAACTCTGGGCCTGCCCTTTTGCCCTCCAGTACCAAGAGGTACTTCAACAAGCTTGTAGAGGAGTCAGAGTCTTACAATCAATCCTGAAAATGTCTTATTTCAGGAAATACACTGGCACTGGTGCTGGAGCAACTACAAAGGGCTGTCCCTTGTTGTGCCACAGAAAAAGTGGTGCATGCAAGACCAGCAATGATCACTGGTGCTGTAAAACCACAGGGATGCTGTTCAAACTACTCCATCTGCTGCTCAAGATTCTTCCAGACATTACTGTCAGTTTTAACCTTAATGCATTCTGTAAATGTCTGGAAATATGTGATCTCTTGAGTCTGCAATCATTGGAAATCAGCCTGGTGTGTAGAGCTTTCCTAAAAGGCCAGAAAGGGTGTGGGGTTATGCTCTGTAAGTGCAGGGATGACTGACAGTGCAAAAAGCAGCCTACACAGAACCATCTCTGCTCTATCTCAGAGACTTCACCCGAAGGCACATGAAGAAAGAGCAGAAGAATATTGGACTGAGTCATCCCCTGTCCTCAGTGGAAGCCCAGAGAGCTCCAGTTCCAGCACAGGAAACACTAGGAATGTCCCTTTTTTTCCTTATAAATCTTTCTGACTCGCTCTCATCTGTGAGATTGTCAGTGGTTGCGGAGTGTGGTGATCACTGCATTTGGCAGAGCTCTTTGCTACCTGCAGTTTAACTCCCAGCCCAGCAGACTGCAATAACACAGGATATTTATTCAGCTGTGCCCCTCCTGTGTATCCTGGGGAGAAAAGGTATGTTCTGGCCTCTTTAATCACTTCATTCTTTGCTGGAGTAAACAAGAGGAGCCACAGGGGGTTGTCTTTGCTTGTGAGGTTCTGCTGTGCCCAGAGTTTGCTGCAGGAGGCACCTTCACTAACAGAGCACAAAGTTCCATCGCTGGAAGGAGGGGGAGATGAGCTGGGGTGAGTGCAGATGGTAGGAGGGATTTAAAAAAAGGGCTGAACAATGGTCCCAACAATTCCTTTCCACCCCTACCAAAAGATCAAGCAGCATTTTAACTGGTACACTGAGGTGGGATATGACAGGGATTGAAAAGGAGGTGCATCAGTGGAGTGAAAGCTCAAAGTAACCCAGAGCTCTGCTGCGTTACCAGTGTTAAACACACAGCTTTGCCAGGCCCTCAGCAGCTTTCACGAGGAGCCATTGCAGCCTCTTATAAAAGCCAGTGCTCTGAACAGGCAGCAGAATTCCCTAAGAAGTATCTGGCCAATACATTACCGTGAATTTACACTGAAAACCCTGACAAACAGAAGTAATTGGTAGGTGACAATTTAAAATATTGTCAGAGCCGGCTGGGAAATTATTGGGTTTTTTGTTTTGTTTTGTTTTGTTTTGTTTTGTTTTTAGCTTGGGAACAAGTTCTGAAACGCTCCAACAATGACAATTATTGCAAGGAATAACTCTGAGAACTTCTCGGCTGAGTCTGAACTCTCCCACCGCATCCCCGACCCTCCCATCGCGTTCCCGGTGCTCCCGCCGCATCCCTGCTCCATCGCTCCGGTGCTCCCGCCTCATTCCCGCCCGGATCATCCTCCCTGCCCGGTTCGCCCCCTGCTGGGTCTGGCCGGGGATGCCCTTCCTGGCACGGTGGCAGCGGGAGGGTTAAAAGTCTGCTCCGAGTTTCGTGGCTTCTCTCCAAAAGGTTTCAGTTAACACCAAAGGTCTCCTTAAAGCTCCCTCACTTTAATAGATTTTTTTCCCATCGAGTTCTCACTTTATAGACTATCATTTCCTTTTCTGCAGGGGAGCTATTTTCTGGGTCACTGATCCAACCAACTTAAAAGGGGTTTCATTGATTGGGTTTTATTGGTGGTTACTTCAACCATAATGTCACAAGTTGCTGGTACCTGTGAACAGCTGTGGGTCTTGCTTTGGGTACCCTCTCTCTGTACATCTGCAAGTGAAGTTGGGTTTCTCTCCCCTGCCTTGATTGAGTGCTTGCTAATTACTAGAATATTCTTTACATGGAAGTGATTTGTGACTTACAGCTTCTAGAATAATTTCCTTCCCTCTAATGCAGTTACTTTCCTGGCCAGGAAATACCTGCTCCTCCTTCTGCTAAACAGAGTGCAATGTGCCTAAAAGAAAGGATATCATTTTCTTCCATCTCCTTTCAGAAAACATCTGACCAAACAGCCCAGGAGGGTTTGCAGATTTGTGAGTACTCTCAGAAAGGAACTGGATGGCAGTGGCAGGGCTGGTACCAAACTGCGTGGCTGCACTGCCAGTGCCAGTGGAGCAACCTCTCTGCTTCTCCCGTTTCCAGAACCCAATTCTGAAGCACTTTTGCTCCCTC
Source organism: Empidonax traillii (assembly GCF_003031625.1). NCBI lineage: Eukaryota > Metazoa > Chordata > Aves > Passeriformes > Tyrannidae > Empidonax > Empidonax traillii. The sequence goes on along the minus strand of NW_020955669.1, from coordinate 534,582 downwards.
CATCACTGTCAAGAGGAGCACCAAAGGTGTTCTTGCAGCATCAAGCCTTGGAAGCTGAAGCACAGAGAAATTCCCTGTCATTCTCTTCGTGTCCCTTCACAGGACACAAGGAAAATTAATTCCCTTTTTCCCTCGAAGACATGGCCCTTTCTCTGCACTTCATCTCCATACATCCTGTGCAGAGATTTCTCTATTTGCTCTTACAACTGCCCTGGTACATTATAGCAATATGACCATCAATTAACAGCACACTCTATCACAATAAAGAAGCCACCCAACCTTATATAACTCTTTTTAATTGTTTTCTTACATTATAGCATTTTGCTAAACTTATTCTGCCATAATTCACATAATTTAATTTCTCAGAGTGCTAATAATTTAATTGCTTCCTTCCTGCAGACAGAGTGCCTGAACTGCCTCCCCTCATTCAGAACATTATAAAAAGTGGCTGCCATGAATACTTAAAAGGGGCACTTTATTCACAAGACCTTATACCAAATCACTCTCTCCAGGGCCTGTGTTGTGTTTCAGGCAGCCACAAGGTGCAAGAAACTTCCTTGCATACTGGGACTATCTTCACTCTAGATGTGAACAGGCTGGAAAGGATCCAGGGAAGGGCCACAGAGATGATCCAAGGCCTGGAAGGCTGCCATTTGAGGAGAAAAGATGGATCCCCACCTTGCTAAAACCTCCTTTCAGGCACTTGTAGGGAGCAAGAAGGTGCCCCCTGAGCCTCCTTTTCTCCAGGATGAGCCCCCTCGGCTGCTCCTCAGCAGACTTGTGCTCAGAGAGGCTTTAGTGCCTCTTCAGAGTGACTGAGTTTCCAGTAACAAAGTTTCCATTATCTCTTAACTAGTACATTGTCTGGGTACTTAAACATCACAGACATCCCTTTCCCAGAGTACAGAGAACTGGGGTTGGGACCTATAGCAAAAACCTCAGAAATGTACAGGTTTAGCCTCAGGGATAACTTTCCCCTTGCCTTCTTTCAATCTTGAGAACCTATTTCTCTCCCAGGAGATGACATTCCACGAGTAATTATTGTATTATCACCAGGTCTCACCTGTCACCGATATATTTTGCGGGGAAGATAGGATCGATAAATGTTAAATGCCATCGTGGAACTTTAAAGGAGAAATTTTGAAAAATCAATCAAACAAGCAAACAAAAACCCTGAAATCCAAACCAAGATGCATGCACACGACCCAGGAGACAGCCCCTGGCAGGTGGAAAAGCAAAACCCACTTTTTTTGGTGTGCAAATCTCAGGACTAGATTTTTTTTTGTTTTTTTTTGTCCCTTAACACTGCTATGACTAAAACTGATGCTGGCAGCCAGGACTACATTTATTCTTTCTCCAGCTGCACGAGTGAGATTTTTGTTCCCCCCAATTTCTCGTCGAAGCTTCCCCGGAAGGGGCATCCCCTGAGAAGGGGGCTGAGGGGAGGGCGGAGGAGGAAGCGTGAGTGCAGCTTCTATGAATGAACTTAGGGAGATTTATTATTTAATTAATTTTTTTTTTTTTTTTATGAATGGGAGCTCCGCGAGGCCTGAATGGGCCGAGCTCTGCCACGCGATTGGTCGCCGAGGGCGAAGCTCCTCCCCTTTCCCGGCGCGCGGGGGCTCAGGGCGGGCGGGGATTGGCTGGCGTGTCCCAGCACGGAGCTTCATTCACAAAAAAAAATCCGGTGAAACAAAGGAGAGGCGAGAGCGACCCGTGCGAGCCGCCCCCGGGCCCACGGGGGTCTGAGCGTGGGGCGGGGCCGCTCGGGGCTCCGCGTGGGCTGAGGGACTGCAGGGTGAACCGACTGCACCCGACCCGAGCTGACCCAATCGGCCGGGTGGGGTTTCTGTCCCGGGGCGGAGAGTGTGTGTGTGGGGGCTCGTCCGGGCAGCGGGGCTGGAGGGCTCAGTCCCCACTCGTGTCCCAAGTTTCGGCGCGGTCGCCGCCTCTCCCGGACGGCGGGAGAGCCCCGGTCGCGGTCCTGCCGCGGCTGCGGAGCTCGGGGACCCCTCCGGCCGGGCCAGCCCCCCGCCACCCGCCCCCGGTGCTGTCCCCCCCCGGGCAGCATGAAGGGGTACCTGGACCAGCAGGTGCCTTTCACGTTCCCGCAGGTGAGTGGCGGCTCCGCCGGGCTGGGGGTCCACGCTGGGCTCCGCTGGGGCTCCGCGCTGATCTGTTCCTTCCGTAGCAGCCCCCGGGCCAGGCTGTGCTGGGCGCTGGGAAGATCCCCGGTGAGCCGGGCGTGCCACCGGCGCAGGACTCGGAAGGTGAGAGGGGTCTGAGCGTGGAGGGGAGGGATGGGGATGGTGGAGGCGTCTGGGCAGTGACCGGGTCCTCCCCCCGCGCCTCCGTCCCCACCTCCTGGTTCCGCCGGCACCGCCGGGGCTGGAGCAGCCCGGTGTCCCTCCCCAGTGCCCCGCTGAGCATCCTCTCCCTTCTCCTGCAGAGCTCTTCCAGGACTTGAGCCAGCTCCAGGAGACCTGGCTGACTGAAGGTGGGCTCCTTCCCCTTGCTCTCTTTGGTTTTCGCTCGTCTCTTGAGTTGTTTGTCTTGTGAGGTTTGTGCTGCTCCTTCGCTGTGTTTGCCCGGCTCCAAACAAAAGTGGTTTTTTTTCGGACTTGCCAACCTCTGGCTTGAGTAAATGAAGACGCTGAATGACACCATTGTGCTGGGCATTTGCTTATGAATGGAACTTGGCTGCTGGCCCTCTTTCCTGGGTACAATTTTCGTTTCAGGCTACTTGCAACTGGTTCGATTTTATGCTAATTTGTCACTTATCTTTGTTGTTTGCCGGAACGTCGGTATTTTCCTAAACAAGAAAGTATT